>NW_022103908.1:13809452-13848685 GCF_000313985.2 Echinops telfairi | reverse complement strand
ATTGCCACATTTAATCCTCACAAAAACTAGACAGGACAGAACATTGTCTCAGTCCTAGAAATGAAGAATGTGATGTTCAGAGAGAATAAACGATGCACTAAGATTCCATAGGTAGAGAGGCAGATTTCACACTTGAACTCAGGATTGTCTCACTTCACCAATAGGGATTTTGTACCAGACAATATCAAGTACTTAAGAGAAAGATGAGGCTTTCTACTTCTGTAAATATTTACAGCCTCTGAAACCCACAGGGCAGATCTACTCTATAACTCTGTGTGTTATAGAGGCTGGAATAAACTGACATTCAAGGACTTAAGCTACTCTCCTGAATTCTCTTGACTGTAGTCTACCGGGAGGTTGCCAATGGATATGCTTTCTTAGGAATACACTCAGCTTACAATGATTTGTTTTAGATAAATACTTAACTTGTGCTTGAGATTATGAATATTATAGTCAACATTCTTTCATGAAACTTGGAACCACATGTTCTGCTTAATCCAACACGGTAGCATTTAAACTGTCGAGAGAAGATTATATAAATAGCTGAGGATCTAAAATGTCTACATTACACTGCCTTTTCATAAAATCCATATATCATCGGAAAAAGCATAAGAAAACATGTAGATAACAAGAAAAGGTACAGATAGTGTGGAGAGATAGGAACTCTTGTGCATTCTGGATGGGCTTGTAATATGTACAACCATATGGAAAGTGATATGGGGATTCCCAAATCAACCTGCAACAGAATTCCCAAATGACCCTGCAATCTCTTTGCTGCACAGATATCCCAAAGCAACCAGAGACAGGACATGAACAGCTGTCAGCTCTCCCATGTTCATTGCAGCCCCGTCCACCTAAGCCAGAAGCTGGAGACAGCCCAAATACCCAAGAGTAGAAGAATGGACAAAGAAACTCTGCAATGTACACACAATTTAATACTCTGCATCCCTAAAAACAACCATGAAACGCCACACGACATAGGGGGACCTGGAAACCAATATGCTGAGTGAAGTTAGTTCATAACAAAAGACGATGTCTGAGTCCACTAATGTAAGGGTAAACACCAAGAGGAAGACAGGCTTCTGCTTGCAGGTCATGTAATCGTCTAACCTGCTTCCCCACGCAGTGAGTTAGAGAGCTATCCAGTGTCTATGAACCATCAATCACTCCCTCTATAGGTCCACCTTCAAAACCACTTCGAAGAGGACACCTCACCTCACAGGGGTCAGCTCTTTAGGAGAGGGGGAGAGGGAGAACATTGAGTTGCTGTCATTCAAAATTGCGCTAAGGTCACTTCCAATCACCAACTCCTCCTTGGAGTGATGAGTGGACCTGACTGGAACTTCAAGTCAAGATGGGGGGAGGGGTCCGTGGATGAATAAGAGAAAGTGATTTTATTTCTGTTGGGGATTAAAGGGGAAGGGAAATCTCATTTTGTGGGGAACGAAAGCAACAATACTTAGAACCCAAGGGGAGCATATATTGGGTACTATGTTTCTTACTGGACAGTTTGACCCAGTTTTTTATCCATTCCTTTAACGTCACTCTTCATTCACGGAAACAAAGGAAGTCACAAGGAGTGAAGTCAGAGAAATAAGGTCCATAGGTAAGAGAGGCATGGCTTTTATTGTTGTTTTGGTTTTTGCCAGAAACTAGAGCACGGAGATGGCTGTGTGAGCAGGTGCATTGTCACGGTGCCACAAATCAGGCCTTCTGTGTCACACAGTTATGCAATCTTTTCAGAACCCTTAAATAGACAGCTTGATTAATATTTTGACCTGGTGGAATGAACTCCAAATGCACTATGAATGGACATTTTCATCCTTTGAGAAGTTAACAGATATCCCGATGGAGTTTTGTCATCAATCAACATTTTACCTTTTTTGAAATGAGAAATCCACACGGACCCTTGCCTTTGTCGGTTGTGTTCAACATCACAACACTTTCTGCAGCATTTGTCCCATGCAGGGAACAAAATTCCATAGCCCCATGCTGTTCTCTTAAATCATCCATCACAAATAAAACAAGATTTGAGTGAAATTGATTTTACAAAAAAAAAAATCACTGTGACCAGAGAGAACCATCCCAGTCAACACCACTGGATGCACTAACTCAGAGCAAGTTGCTGGATGCCTGTCAGGGGAAAAAATGCCTACCATGAATGCTCCACCCACCCTGAGGGAAATTCTGGGTTCTTTTAGGTACAGCCTAGTTGTGTGAAAAAAAAAAACAAAAAACATTTGAAATCTTAATGACTTGTCTTCAAGCAAGCAGCCTTCTGACTGAAGTGTCACTTAAGTCCAACTGGAAGAAGCACACCAGCTTGTATGATCTGAGAACTGAAAACAACAAAATCCAAATCAAAAGGAGGTAGCAGTGTGTTGGAGCTTAAACTGTGAACTCTTGGTTTCCAGAAGGCGATGCATGGCAGCGGAAGCCCAAGATCCGTCTGCAGTGCCCGCAGGTGGATGAAGCCTCCGGTGAATTCCTTCTGACGGTGATCAACGGATATAGCTGTCTTTGCTGTCGTGCAGTGTATCGGAAAGTGAATTACTGCCGATACAGTCAGGTTAAAATTCAACACTTTATCATTTGCTCTCTCTTTTGACCTACCTTAAAATTGTTCCAGTTTTTAATACTTTCAGCTTTCTGCTTGATTGAGGCTATTCTCTGTCTCACTTTATTGTTGTTTGCATGCTTTTCTTAATGTGAAATCCAGGATAGGTAAATCTACACAGACAATAACTGAATTAGTGTTTTTGGGGGGGTATTGGTAGGAGAGGTGAGTAAAAGAAAGAAAATGTTCTAAAATTGTTTTACTATGATTAAACTCAGTTGTAGGATATGTTAATTATATGCCAATAAGAATGTTAAAAAAGACAATATATAAAATTCCGCTGGATCAATTGACAAAACACACACACACTCACACCACACACACACACACACACCACCACCACCACCACCACACCATTAGTTATCTGAAAAACTGGAAACTATTCAAATCTGGTGATGAGTTCATCGTGTACCCTATTTATAATAGGTCAAGTGTCACTCAAAGCCAACCTATAGCAGGATTCTCAAGCAAATCGTTGAATCATCAATCTTTCAGTCAGCTGTCCAATGCTTACTTGACAGGGACTAAAGAGTCCTTCATTGTGTACAAATATCAGTAATATCCAAAAGATCTTTATTTTTGAATGATGGTCCCCCACAGAAAATACAGACACATGTGGAGTAACCCCCCAATTTCTTTCAAAGCTGTGCATTTAATTTTTTATACAAAACAACCATATTACTGTACCTTCAAAGTACTCACCATTACACATAATACATTTGTCAATGGAATCTGCGATTCCATTCTTGGAAACATTTTTCAAACTCGTCTATTTGGATGGCTCACAGCCCCTCCCTTGGTTTTCACTTCATCTCTTTTATGTCCTCAAATTGTTGTCCTTTCATGGCCATCTTTAGTCACAGACACAAAAAGAAATCACACAGAGTGAGGTCAGGTGGGTAAGGTGCTGGGGCGAGAGTCTGCTGTTATTTTGCCAAAAATTGGGGCACTGAGATGGCTGCAAGAGCAGGTGCATTGTTGTGGTGGTGGTGAAACCAGTGCCCCGTCTGCCACAAATCAGGCCTTTTTTGTCACACACTGTAATGCCATCTCTTCAGAACCTTTAAATAGAATGCTTGATTAACAGGCGGACCTGGTGGAACAAATTCCAAATGCACTGTCCTCCTCACATAAAAGAAAAACCAAACAAAACAAGTGCGCATCATCTAGATCTTTGATTTCACTTGAGCTTTTGGGGAGTGAGGTGATGACGGGGCCTTCCACTGGCCTGATGGATGTTTGGTTTTGGGGGCATAAGAGTGACACCATGTCTCATCACTAGTAATGACGCTGGGAAAAGTCTGGGTCACTTGGAGTTGTTCTGTCAGAGCCAGGCATGTTTCCCCTGGACGTTCTTTTTCCTGGTCAGTCAGCACCCGAGGCGCATATTGCTCAGCGACTCTTCTCATTCCCAAATCTTCCATTAAAATTCACTGAACCAAGTTCCAAGACAGTCCAGATAACCTCCCCACCTCTTCAATGGTCCATCATTCATCTGTGAGCACCAGTACACATTTTTTTGGACATTTTCATCCATTCAGGAAGATGGATGGATGTCCAGAACTAGGTTTGTCACCAACGGACATTTCATCCTTTTTGAAATGAGAAAATCACCGTACACTTGAGTTTTCCCATCGCGCTATCCTTGTAAGCTGTGTTCCACATCACAACAGTTTCCGTGGCATTTTTCCTGAGAAAGAAACAAAATTTCACAGCTACATGCTGTTCTCTTAAATCGGCCGTCACAAAAAAACAAGGTTTGTGCAAAACTGCTTTTACAATAAAATTCAGTGTGACCAGAGAGTAGCCGGCGACGCCAATGAGTGTGCTCGGAGCGAGTTGCTGGATGCTCACCTAGCGGCAAAAATACGTACTATGAAAGCTCTGCCCAGCAGAGGGTTTTATTTTTCCTTTTTTTTTTTTTTGGGGGGGGGGGGGGAACCCCTTGTACTGAAGCCCTAAAACCCAGTTGATGTCAAAGTGAACTTCTGTGAAAATAGTTTTTTTAAACTCATTAGTTAGGTTAACTTTAAGCCATACTGAGTTGTATGTTTCCTAATCCCATCTGAGTATTGTTTGTATGTAAGAGGATACTGGACATTGACAGACATACAGGAGGAGGACGGTCAACTGAATATGCATCTTTAATGCAAGGAGTGACAAGAACCACCAAGAGCACACACACACACACACACACACATACTGCTGGCTACGCTAGGGAGGATCGTCTGCTGGGGCCAGGGGACAGAGATGGCATGGCATCTAGTGTGGCAATGTAGACGCCCTGGATTCAGTCACACCCACAAGCTTCCCCACTGTGAGATAATAAAATCACATTCTATAACTCACAGCCCCAGAAAATTAAGATAAGTTCCAAATTTAAATAAACTCATTAATGTACAGAAAACAACTAGGTTTACTTAAGGAACCTTGGTACTGCAATGATGAAAGCTTACGCTGCTAAGATCAATGGTTCAAATCCACAGCTGCTCTTTTGGAGAAAGATGAGGTGGACACCTCCCATAAAAAGTACAGATTTGGAAACCTATAAAACAATTCTACTTTGTCCTATAGGGTCGTAATGAATTGGAATAGGCTATGAGGCAGCAGGTTTGATTACAAGTTTAGGCTTAGAGTTAGCCTATTTTAATATAGATTATGATGATCATATTATCTACCCATTAACTGCTTGCCCCTGATAAGATAAATTATGCGTTCATGACACATATAACTCTGATTACACGTGAAAGATAAATTCTCACCTCTATCCAGTAGTCTGGCCATGTCAAATCATGATCATTTCAAAGTAGAAAAGCAATTTTGAACCCATTTTCTTCAAAATATTACAAAAGAGAGCCCTTTAAAATATCGCTAAAGGTATGATTGAAAATTCACCTTGAAAATATACAAATTTCCTTCTTCATGTAGGTTGTTCTTCCTCTTTTTCTCTGTCTGCTTTTTTCATTTTCCAGGCAGTCCATGGAGACAATATTGAAAGAGCCAGGAAAGCATATTTCATATTAGCTGTGGAACTCTTTGTGGCCAACTACAGAACTTTGGATGTGGCTTTGAATATCTCTGTGTCCCTGCTGCCTTGTATTAGAATGTAAGTGTTCAAAAAACTCATTGATGCGATCACTTCAAAGTTTCCTGTTGTAGCTGCAGATTCGGCTCCTTATCTCCCAAGTACATCTTCCAGTAATTTGACACGCTGTCTCAAGGCAAACCTGAGAAAATGAAACCTGATACTACTGAAAAAATTGCCATTTTTCTTTCTTTCTTGGAGTTCAGCTTAAATATATATGGCTTAGATTTTTATTACAGCTGATTAGCCTAACAGGGGATGAAAACTTTGAAAATTCTGAACTGGATGCAATTTTTCATCTGTAAAAATATGTGCATGTCACTTAGCATGTACAGCTACTTAATTTCTATGAGTACTAAAGAATCCTATAAAATTAATTTATGATTATGTGTTTTTAAGTTTGCATTTTATATTATTTGAAGGACAAAGGAAAGGTTGACTCAATTCACATTCTGTGAAATGCAGGGGTATTATTTAATAACCGTAAGCAAATAATGGAATCAAAATTATTTGTGAGGGCAAACAACAAAACGATTATGAAACGTAAAAGGGAAAATTACATGGGTCAAAGTAGTCAAAAGTGTCCAGAGAGAGTGGCAAGACTGAAAAAAAATTTGTATATTCTTTGCTTGACTTCAAAATGGCTACAGTATTCACGTGAGTATTGTTTTTCAAGCAAAATCAATTTATGTCAACTCACTGAAATTTAAGTGAGTGAAATCCAGCTACTACAACTATTAGATATTTGATTATGGGGTGTAATTTAGAAAATTCACACTTGTTCCTGACATAGTTTTGCCTCTTTTTTTTTCAGAATTAGAACTTTTAAACTCATTATATATATGAAATCTTAAGACCATGAAGGCTTAAATGAAAACCCAAAGAGTTTTGCTAAATGACAAAACAATTATATTACTTTACTTAATTATTATATTTCTGTTTAAAACTATGAGTGGAAGAAATGTAGTCAGTGCTTATTTAAACTAAAGTTTTGCTTCTTTAAGAAAGTGTCTTCCTAAAAGTTAAAACACTTACAAATCTTGAGTCCTTCTAGTATGTCTTGACCTTGTTCTGAATTACTCATAAAAAATGAATGAGCATCGCAATCAACAATCAGGAACAATTGAAGCTATTTTACTTTTGATCCTACCATCTGATGAAAAATTTCATCTTTGCTGCCACATATATAAGCATTTGTAATTTATTGCATACCATCAGAATAGTATGTGAATATGCTAATGTAATATTAACATAATACTATTACTTATTGCATATCAACATAACAGTATGCTAATATGCTAATATATTATTGCTATTATACTATACTATAACTTATAAAAATCTATTTACTTAGGATTTTTTTTACCATGTGTTTTTATGTACATTATCTTTGTAACTTCATAACAAACTTTAAAATAAGGAATATTTTGTTCCCTGTTGATGTGTGATTGAAAAAGAGTCCAAGATAAACCATGTAATGTTCCCAGTACATGGAGTTATAAATTCAACTTCAAGAAAGATTGAATCCATTTTTTAGGTGGTTTTATATGGGAAGGGAGATTTTTGAAGTAATATATAAGAATGTGAAAATAGTATTAAAATTAAAAACCATCAACCTACTGACCTCATCTTCTTCACTGTGAAAATACTACTGCTTTTAATTAAATATTATAATTGATCAGATGAAATGATAAAAGAAAAGCACCTTTACGTTGGTGATAGAACTCCTAGCACAAAGTTCGAAAGTCTTTTTTCTTCTGTAAATGTCAAAGAATTGAAGGAAACTTTTGGATTAAAACTGGTTTGTGCTCCATGAAATATTCACACATGATTCTGGTATCTTTGCCTTCTTCATCCTTCTTAAGAAACCTTTCCATAAAATTCTTCAGAAGCCAGCTTCCACCAGTGTATTAAACTTTTATCTACAGTGTTAAAGTTTTATAAGGTTTAAGATTATAAAATATTAAAATGAGAGCTGAGGTTCTGATATGTACAGTTAAAGGAAGCGAGCCAAGGCTTTCCTATTTTTAACGCTCCTTTCTACTTAAAGAGCTTGAGAATTGAAATGAAGTTCATTTCAGAAAGTTCCTAGAGGGAAATCGTGATTAACTGAATTCCCTCATTTGTGTCATAACTGATATGCTAAAACTTGGCTAAAATAAATATTGTCTGGTCATTTCCTACCATGCTTTAGACAACAAAAATGAAATTTTTAAAAAGTAAATCATTATAGCACTAACATCTGAGTGACATTTTGGACATGCTTTTCATTTGCATTAGGTGATTTTCTAATAATTACTATTACTCCTATGGAATTGAAACTTATATTTCCCATAGCATATTGTAGCAGAGAAGCAGCTCTCTAACATCATGCATATAATAGAAGTATAAAGACAGGTTCGTGCTAGTGAACATAAGGAGGTCAATTAAGCTTCAATGTGAGGTTTGTTTGAAAATAGGACAGGTGGCTGTTGTAAAGCGTCATTGAGTTAATTTTAACCCTTAGCACTCCCGGGTGACAGAGGAGAACTGCCCCATAGTCTGTTCTACACTGTAAACTTTAAGGAAAAGTTTCTTGGTGATGCAGGAATTGACAAAGTTTGGCACTTTGAACCTACCAGTCCACACCACAGAAGAAAGAGGAGGCAGCCTGTTTCTGTAAAGATACATCAGTGAGGAGACCTTGGAGACAGTTGTACTCTATCCTAAGGGGTTAGTATGAGTTAGAATAAACTTGAGAGCAATACAGTGAACCCTCGTTCATCGCGGTTAATCGGTTCTAGACCCTACCGTGATAAATGAAATTCCGCGAAGTAGGGTTCCTTATTTGTAAATCAAATATTTTCATAGTTAGAGCATCGAGGACATGAAAAACACCCTTTAGTCACCATTACACTCGTATTACCCAATTTATTAAACGAAAAAGGGAAAATACAGTAAAACATTTTGGACGTTACAATGATCATTTATTATTTATTATATTATTTATGGTATCAAGCGTGTACAGTATGAGCCAATCAGTGGCAGTAATGACAGAGCATGCGCTGTTACGCAAAAACCGCGATAGAGTGAAGCCGCGGAAGTTGAAACGCGAAGTGGCGAGGGTTCACTGTATATTGATTTTGTTTGTTTAACCTGAAGCAGAGCCTCACGCCTTCCTCCCACAGAGTCATTGTTCACAGTCACGTGTTAAACCTACCTTTTAGAAACTACCTGCTTATCTAGTGAGCCACCAAGGCTCCTTGAAATATTGCATACATGTATGTATACGTGTGTGTGTTTTACATGTGAAAGATATTGCACATGTGTAGATCACCAAAATGAAAATCCACTGCCATTAGTAAGTTGATGCTGCCTCATAATGACTCTGTAGGTCAGAGCAGGACTACCCCAAAGGGTTTATGAAGCTGTAAACCCTTAAGAACCTGGCAATCTCATCTTTTTCTAGTGGAGCAGCTAGTGAGCTTTAATTGAAGACCTTTAGGTTAGCTGCCCAGTGCTTATCCCATAGCATCACCAAGGATCCTCAACAGATATAAAATAGATATGCTGGCTGTAGAATTAGAATGTACCCCTCAGCAAATATTAAGAGAATGTTGATGCAAGCATTTAAGATCTAAAAATTAATTCCTAATATATTATACAGAGATTGAATGTCATTGTATTTAATCATAATCAGTGACACTATACTTTTCCTAAAAGCATAATCTAACAAAATGACCATTTGATCATAATTTTCTTTCTTCCATATTTCGCAAATTAAAGTGAGTGACTGAAGGTCACACTCTTCATTGATAGTTTCCTTCAACTCATTAGCATTTGAAGAGAGAAATCATTAGAACATTAGTCGAAGATATAGATATTGTCCCACCCATCCTCAATTCAATGTATATTGATTTCCTAATATTTGATTGTTATTAAGATCACCTTGTTTGGAAATCGGGCTTTTGAAGCTGTAATTAGTTAATATGATGCCATGTTGGTTTGCCTAATGATATAAGATAGACATGGGAAGCAAGCTTGAGGAGAAAGCAATGGTGCTGACAGTCCTGGAGGGACTTGAGGTAGAAGGAGGTGGAGGAAGGAAGGGGTGAGCAAACAACTCCATAGGCAGGGGAACAACTAGGGAACTAAAATCAACAACAAGGAGGACATAGAAATCCTGGGGTGTTGGAACAACAGCAATCGAGCTGAGAGGAATTACTAAGATGCAGAAATAGGGCAAGCGTGATGGTGGGGCAGGAGGAAGGTCAAAGGAAACAGAGGAACAATCTAGGAAGCCAAGCTATGGATAGAAGTATAAGTATAGGTGTGTACATCTGTAGATGTATTAATTCATGAAAATAGAGGTATTCGCCTAAGTACATATATTTATATGGCAATACACGGAGGGAGTGAATGGACTTTGGACTTTATGCAAGAACATTTTGTTCTAACAAATGTGCATTCTGTGATGCTCACCCTTCTGGCACAATCACTGAAGACAAAATGTGTTCATAAACAAACGTGGTGAAAAATGTAGATGGTGCCCAGCTATCAAAAGATATAGCAGCTGGGTCTTAAAGTCTGGAAGTTGAACAAATGGTCATAAAGCAGAGAAGTGACAAGCTCACATGGAAGAAGCACACCAGCCTGTGGGATCATGAGGAGTCTTTGGGACCGGGTAACAGGCATCAGAAGACTCATAACAAACAAACAAACAAACAAACACAACCATATTGTTGAGACCGAGGGGTGTCAGAGCAGAGACTCAAAGCCCATCTGTAGACAGTGGGACATTCCCTCACAGATGGGTCACAGGGAAGGGATGAGTCAACCAGGGCACAGTAAAGCACCAATGAAATGCACAATAATCCTCTCTTGTGTTCTAACTTTTTCAGGTTCACAGATGGAAATACAGTTCGCCCCAGGATTGACCATACTGAGATTCATACTTGAATCAGATTTCAGTTTGTACTTTATACTACAATGAGTTAATATTTGGGGAGATGCTAGGATGAGGTGAATGAATTTTGCATGTGGAAAAAACTATAAACATTGAGGGTCTAGAGAAGGTCTTTTATGAATTGAATAAATCTCCTAACTTGATATTGAGGTCCCAATGCCTGATATGTGTGAATATGTTTTTGTTTGAAAATAGAGTTTTTGAAGACGTTTTCAGTTAAAATGACACTAAATTAGGGTGAATCCTAGTCTCCTGATTGGTGATTTATAAAGAGATGTGGATAGACAGATTGTTTGGACAGCCCTAGAAAATTAATATATGAGAATTATGTCTTCACTGTTCTTAGTCATTAATGTTTACTTTGGAAAATGTTACAGGCACTTGATTTTGCCAGAAAGAAGCACATGAGACTTTCCTGTAAAGAGAGCTAAGCACTTGATGTAGGCGCCTCATGAATCACGTTTAATTTGTATGAAAGGAAAAAGTTCCAGTGCTAACATTGTCTAAAGAAGATTGTGAATTACACATTAATATTAGTGATTAAATATATATTATTAGAGATTGCAACAAAGATTTTATAGAAGAATTTCCTGGACAATATGTGTAGATGAACTTGATGATGGGAGGACCCTTAACACCTGTGATGGATGATTTTCTTTATCCTTGCTGACGTGATGGAGTCTGCCAATTTGTTCTGCTTATTTTTCAGAGATGCTAGGAAATCACTAGGGGAAGTCTTGATACCTTGCATCTGTTCTGTTGTGTGCTCAAAAACTATATTTCAACTTTAAAAAAAGAAGCAAGATCATTAGTCCATTCTTAGTTTGTAAAAAATTCTATTCAATCTACCAAAGTCTATTAAGATATATTTTATAACTTATATTTCCTCTCAGATAGGACAAATATCAGTATTTCAGAACCTAGTTTTCATGAAATTAACCTTCCTCACCACGTTCCCAGCAGCTGCATATGGCACTGAAATTCCGTTCAATCCATACCAGAATCCAAATGCTGGATAAGCAGCAAAACTCCTGATGCACAGAAAATATGTTTGCTCAGTCACTGGTAGAATTCATGTTAATGACACTTTCATGAAACATGAATTTGTTTCTTGTTGATGTTGTATACTGAGTATCATTCTTCTAAGATATAAATTCTTTTCCTAACAAGAAAACTAAAATAAAATAAATATTTTTGCCCTGTGGGAACTGGTAAGAAGAGAATCATCTTTAGGTTATTTATTTATTTGTTTTTGTATTTCTCCAGGAGTATATCTCTTCTACGAAGGCAACTAAACTCTACGAAATAAAGAAACTTCATCTGTGTTTCTTCCCTTCCAAATTTAGAATATAAGACAGGGTAGAACTCCCCTGTGAGTTTTTCACACTGTAAATGGTTATGTTTAGGGGAGTAGAAAGCCCCCTCTTTCACATGTATTCACCTTCCTTCCTTACCTCCCCCTTCACATCCCTCATAGATGTTTATTGTTTGGTTTTGGTCGAAGATGGGAATTCATGTTTGTTTGTTTTCTTTTTGTTCTAAGTTTCTTTGTTCTATCTTGTGAATTGTCAAATGAATTGAATGGTAAGAAAAAGCGGCTGCAAACATAAAAAGCCACCTCCATCCACTGCAGGATTGTGTATCTTGGATTCTTTCTGTTTTGTTGTGCTTTGATCGTGTGTTTGCTTTTGTGTTTTTGTGTGTGTTTGCTTTTTGTTTTGTTTTTAGCTAATATTTTTTTCATTCTCAGATGAAGGGGTCATCTGAGCCTAGTTCCTGTAATAAAGCCAGAAGCATTATACTGTGTTCTTCTAAACATAATACAATTGAGGACTGGCAGAGCATTTTGAGCTCCAAGCAATTTTGGAGTAATGTGAACATTTTATATATGAAATTTATTTACCCGAGTTTGATAACATAGGTTATTGGAATAATTCAGGTATTAAAATAAAGATGGGTTTTGCTTAAATTTATCTGTAATGCCTGCATCTCTTAAGGGAACTTGTTTATATTTTGTAAATATATTAAACTAGAAGATCAAAAAAGCCATATTTCTTGTATGCTTCCAGTGATTTTTTTAATCTTTTTGTTGGCTGTGTGTTTTACCAAAGAAATATTTTTATTTTATGTAACATAAAGTATCACCTAGTACTTAAAAAGAAAAAAAAAAGATGGACTATGTAATTTCCCGTACTTCTCTTTAAGTGGAAGTTCAATTATTCATCTTTAATCAAGAGACAACATGAATCTTCAATATATTTAGTATAGACAAATAAATCAATAATTGGATAAATACATCAAATATCTATGTATTCATGATTTCAAATCTTCATGAAACTCTGAGCCTCCAGGTCTACCTCTGATTGCTTCTCTCTCAATACGCTGCTGTAAATTGAATGTACAAGTATCTTGAGAAACAAAGCATCCTACTATTCTCATAATTTCATTTGTCAAAGAATCTTGGTTTTTCCAGCTAGGTAGCCCATACATGAATAATTTTAAGAACCATTTTTTTTTACATCTAAGAAGTACAAACCGTATCTTCTTTTCAAACCTGTAATTGCAGTGTTTATAAGTTTTTGTTTGTTTGTTTTTCTAATAATGTACCGGTTTCTTACATCTTATTTTTTAAATCATTTTTTCGGGGGCTCATACAACTCTTATCACAATCCACACATCCACCCATTGTGTCAAGCACACCTGCACGTCTGGTGCCATCATCATTCTCAAAACATTTTCCTTCAACTTGAGCCCTAAGTATCAGCTCCTCGTTTTTATATAATTTGTTTGCTATACATTTTCTGGCTCGAATAGTTTCTGATTTGATTATCATTAATGAGTTGTTACAAGGAAGCTTAAAAATGTTTGTGGAAAATGGAATTAAAAGACAATGGGACTTTTCCATTACCTTTTTGACGTTCCCTTATATTTTCATGATTTTTAATATTGTGATTTTTCACTCATACTACTGTTTTCCCATGACATTATAATACCTAAGCACTGGAGAATGTAAGGGAAAAGTAAGGGGCTGTGAAGTAAAACCAGTCAGCACTATCACACGAGAATACTACCATCAAGTTGATTCCACTCTTGGAAATCCTACGGAATAGAGCTCCCTCGAGGGTTTCTGACACTGTCAATGTTCACTGGTGTAGAGAGCCGATCTCCTTCATGTCCTGACGTCATGGCGAGCTGCCCAGTGCGTACTCCACTGCACCATCCTTGACAATTAACCTACAGACTGCTTGCTTTAGCCCTCCCGCAGCATTCAGAAGAAACCCCGGCAAGCTGCTTGTGAAAGGTCAGAGAGCCTTAAAGCCCCTGTGGCCTAGCGTCCTACGCTGCACCACACAGGATCCCAGGTGTCAGAATCAACTGACTTCAACTGCCTCAGCAAGATAATTTCCAAATTCCACCCAATTTTACAACACATCTTATCCAAAACTTCAACATGCACACATTCAGGATTTAGTTTTATGAAATTCCTAGTTTTGTAGAATGTTCTAAGTTTAACTTATAACACTGGTTATCTTCTGAGAAACTCAAGATGAAAAGAGGAAGCCCATTGAGACTTAAATTCATTCTAATTTTGAAAGAATTAGGACAAAAGAAGAACATTCACATGAACGTGTTCGGCACGTCATGGCTAATAAGCATTCTTACAAGGTGTCTCACAGATCTGATGCCGTGGAGAATCAAGTTTGAAAATATAAACTCAGCAGGACTTACTCAAAACAACTCACATGAATCCTAGGATGTTTGTTTTAAAAAAGTCTTTTGAATTTTATATCAAGATAGTAATCACAGGTAATAAAACTGTACGTTTGATTAATTTTCAAGCTTAAATTATATGACGGATCGAATGGCATGGTGAATAAACTGGCCAAAGCAGCAATAATGTGGTTTGACCAGTTGGTGTCTGGAAATTTTCTGGTTTTCTTGGATAGAATGATGGATAAGACAGTAATTGTCTCAAGGATCTCAATGCCTTTTAAAAGTTTAATGTCTCGGAATAATTATAATTGTTTCTAAAATATGTGTTAAGTAAATAAATATATGTAAAGGATATGTATATACTTAGATTACCATTATGTGGAAAGTAAGGGAGGGTTAAGATTGGTTGGCTCAGTCAGGGGAGCCTTTACGGATACAAATATTCAACACATATATTCCACAGTTTGTTTCAGGTTGGCATTTGCAAAACTGTAACAACTAATAATTTAGAAACTGCAGCTCAGCCTTATCCTATCCACCGATTGTGATATTCACCATTGCCCTTGTCATGATTATTATAAATATTTTTTGATTGTTCAATTTACCTTTACAAACATATGACGGGGTATTCAAAAAGTCCACTGATAATCTGTGATTGCAATTTTTTTTTCATCAAAGTAAAAGTGTACTGATTCCTTATAACATTCCCAAACAGCACCCCATTTGAGGCACTAAGAAGGTGACGTAAATCAGTTTGAGAAGAACCTCTCCCAGAGCAGCTCCTGAGCACTGATCACACTGAAGCAAGATCAGATGTAACACTTACGGCAAATTGGGAGTGAAAGTGTGGTGAAATCATTGACGCTTTACAAAAAAATTGTGGGGCATTTACAAAATATTTTTACAAAAAGTTTATGGCAGTTTTAATAAAAAGTTTAGGCCATTAACAAAATGTCCTACATAAATTAACAGTTTACAAATGCACGATACATTTTAAGGTGGGATGAAACAATGTAGAAGATATAGTCCACATAGGTAGACCATTCGCATCAATTTGTGAGGAAACAATCTTCTCTGATCCCATAAAGATTTATATCCTCAAAAACTCAAGATGCAATTTTGTTCTGTCTTGCAGGACTGCTGTGAGTAGGAATCAATTCCATGACTATGAGTTTGGGGTTTGGTACGCTAATTAAAGAAGACTGCTAACTAACAGCAAAAGCAATTGTCTGTACCATCGACATCTCAGTTTCATCCACTTACAAAATTATAACTGAAAAATAAAGTTGTGAAAACCATTGCATCCAGATCACTAGCAAAAGCATAGAGGTGTCAAAGCATTTTGGGGACTGCGCATAACAGGACATGAGATATGGTTTTACTAAGATGATTCTGGAAACACACAAAGTAATGCTGACCGAGAGGTCCCCATAGTCTAGTCCAGTCTTAACCTTTCTAATGCCATGACCCTTTAATACAGTTTCTCATATTGTGGTGATGCCTCAACCATAAAATTATTTTCATTGCTACTTTATAACTATCATTTTGCTACTAGTCTAAATCAGGTGACCCCTGTGAAAAGGTTGTTCCACCCCCAAAGGAGTTGCAACCCACAGGTTGGGAACCACTGGGCTAGTCAAAGCAAAAACTTACTGGTCAAGGGCAATGTCATAACAATAGTTTCTTTGGGGGATGTTCAAAACATTTGTTTTGTTGATATTCTTCAGGGCCAAAGAACAGTAACATCTAGTTATTAAGACAGCGTTTTGAGAACATTAGCCAAAGTTTTCACAGAGAAACAACTGAGCAAGCCTCAGCAGATCGTCATTCTCAGCACAGCAATGCTTTTGTTCGTTTTGCTCTGATCAAGCAAGGGCCATTTGGCAAGCATGTTCATGGACAATCACTTCAAAATTCTGATTTGACTTCTGACTTCTCTTTGTTTCTTACTTGTACTCCCATTACCTGACTACATGTATTAGAAGGTGAATATATCTTCAATAAATGAAAAATGGTATTAACCATTTACCTAGTCAACCTGCCAATGTCAAGACCTAAAGCATTTTCCAGTTTATGAGGTCTTCGTGTGAGGTACCATCCAGTTGATTCCTACTCCTAGCTACTCTAAGGACAATAGAAGGAAGCATTGTGTGGTCCTGTGCCATTCCATCATGGTTGCTAGCCTTGAGTCCATTGTGAGCCACCTTGTTGATCCATCTCATTGAGAGTCTTTGTCATTGTTGCTGTCTTTCTACTTTACACCAAACATGGAATCATTTTCCAGGACTTGTCTCTCTTGATAATATGCCCAAATCATGTGAGACCAACTCTTGCTACCCTTACTTCTAGGAGATATTCTGGCTGTACTGCCCACACAGATGGCACTTGGTCTTTTGTTGGTCCATGGGACTTCTCCATATTCTTTCCCAGCGCTCACATTCAAAGGTATGGAGTCTTCTTTGATCTACCTTATTCAATAACCAACTTTCAAGTGCATCTGAGGCCACAGTAAAATCCACGGCTTGGGTTAGGAGCACCTCAGTCCTCAAAACGACACCCTTGCCCTTCATAACTGTGAGAACGTCCTGTGCAGAATATCTTCATTTGGCTTCTTCACAGCAGCTCCCATGAGCACATCTTATGGATCATGAGTTTATCGATTGGTCCACTCATGAAGATTTGGGTTCCCTTTACATGGAAGTGCACTCCCTATTAAAGGATAATGTCTTTGATCTTGATCAGCTGGTTAAGGGTGGACAGTTAAATGTCAATGTGCTTGCCCTTTTGACAAACATTAATGACAAGATAGGTGACATTACTTCAGGTCTCTTTTATAGAAGAGATTAGTTTCCATTTTAAAGACAGTGGGAAGTCCTAGAGTACTTTTATTTTGAAGATTGTTCATAATTTTTGTCCTAAGAAAGAATTGGCCCAAAATAAATCTTTTTTAACTTCCCCCTATACTTTCTTCTTTTCTGGGAAGGCAACACAAATTGACTTGAGATGATCTGCTCACTAGCTCTATTGTCAGCTCTTGGTTCACTTTTAGTTGCCTAGTTAAAAACACCTCTAGTTTTTCATTGTGGCCCAGAGATCTTTCTCAGATATCAGCAGAATATGAGAGAAAACAAGGGAGAACATTAAGGAAAGTAAGGAAAATTATCAGAAATAACTTTATTCTTCATTGCTTTATCTCTGAAATCTGTTGGCTATATAAGATAATTTCGCACAACAGGGGAGGGGGGGAAAGAGGGAGATGATGTAACTGGAGGAGTAGGGCACTAATACACCCAGAGGGAGGGAATTGTTTATGTTTCCACAGATGTGGGAGTGTGAGTACAGACCCCACCACAGTGCACCAAACCTTGAGGGTAATGCAGCCACATGGAGTAACTCATGAAAAGAGAGGTCTACAGAGCCAGCCCCAATCAGAGCCAACTGATCCCCACCCCTCCACCCCCAAGTCTTGGAGGGACTTGGTGGGGGAGAAGGAAGGGATAATTGAGCCAACAACACCATAGGCAGGGAAGCAACTAGAGAATTAAAAACAACAATAGTAGGATGTAGAGATCCCAGTGCTGTTGGCGCAACCGCAATCTAGCTGAGAGGAAGTACTAAGAGTTAGAAAAAGGGTGAGTGTGAAGGTGGGCAGAAGGAAGGTAAAAGGACACAGGAAATATCTAGAAAGAAAAGCTGTGTATAGAGATATAAACATAGGTTTGAACTTATGTAAATTTATTAATTCATAAAAATAGAAGTATTGGTATGTGTACCTATATCTATATGGCAGTACATTGAGGAAATAGATGGATTTGGGGCCTCTACTCATGGCCTCCCTCAGTGCAAAAACACTTTGTTCTAATAACCTGGCATTCTGTGATGCTCACCCACCTGACACAATCACTGAAGACAAAATGGGTGCATAAGCAAATGTGAAGAAAGCAGATGGTGCCTGGCTATCAAAAAATATCGCCTCCAGGGTCTTAACAGCTTGAAGTTAAACAAGTGGCTATCTAGCAGAGAAGCAGCAAGCCCACGTGGAAGCATACCAGCCTGTATGATCATGAGGTGTTCACAGAATCAGGTAACAGGCACCAGAAGATTCAAAACAAAAAACAACAACAAAAAAATATATATATATACACACACACACACACACAAAAGGGGTCAGAGCAGAGACCCAAAACCCATCTGTAGACAACAGGACATTCGCTCACAGAAGAGTCAAAAGGAAGGGATGAATAACCAGGGCACAGTATAGTACCAATGAAACACATATTTCTCTGGTCCTTTGAGCCTTCCTCAACCCCTACCATCATGACTCCAGCCCTGCCTTTCAGTTCTGGCTAGACCAGAGCATGTACACTGGTACATATAATTGCTCACAGCACATGGAATATAGGTCAGATAAACCCCTCAGGAACAGTAATGGGACTAGCAATACCTGGAGGTTAGGGGGAATGTGTGAGGAGGAGTGGGAAAAAAGGGACTTGAGGCAATGATCGATGCATAATTCCCACCCCCACCTCCAGGGGTGGATGCATAACAGACATGGGTGAAGTGAGACATTTATAATTTATCAAGGGGTCACAAGGGTGGAAGGAGGAGAGGGGAAAAAGAGGAACTGATACCAAGGGCTCAAATAGAAAGCAAATGTTTAGAAAATGATGTTGGCAATATACATACAAATATGTTTGATACTATTGATGTATGGAATGTTACAAGAACTGTAAGAGCCCCCAATAAAATGCTTAAAAGGAAGAGATCTTTTCTTACAAACATAATGTGAAAGCTCTAGTTTGTTTGTTCTCTATGAGCACCAATGTCTCATCTTTAAGAGGTTTACATTCCAGCAGGATTGTTATGATGACATAACCAAACAAACAACTATTCTTTAGAAGAGCCCTTGTGATGGAGCAGTTTATGAGATGGGTGGTTTGAAACTACCGGTTGCTCCGCAGGGGAAAGATGAGGCTCTGTAATCCTAGAAAGAGTTACAATCAGTGGCAGTTATCAGCTTATAGGGTCATCCTGAGTCAGAATTAACTCGATAGGAGTGAGTTCGCTTTGAGTAGTGGATGAAGATTTGAAGAATATGTGTAAGTTTAAAGGGACAAAGAAGGAAACTTTGGAAAGTGTCTGGGTCATGCTGAAATGCTTCTCTTTTGATGCCCCAGGGTTGCTTTGTACTCCTATAAAAGAGACATCCAGGACAATGCTACTTTAATTTAGACCTATCAAAGGTTCTGTGGTCAATGATTCTTTTGCTTACAGATAAATGTTAATTTAGCCATTATTGTATATGTTGGCAAAATCCAAAATAAATATACTACTCCATGTATTAAAACCTGGTGACATTTGTACTAGATAGATTATCCTTGGTTGATTCAAGGTTATCCAAATAAGACAAAACCTGACTCACTATCATCAGGTTCATTAAAACCCACAGAAACCCTGTGGCAGTTACATAATCTCCTGTCAATTTGAGCGAAGGGTTTGAGTCAAGCCTGTCAATCAGGTCAGAGCCAATCATGCCTCTGTGTGAGCATGGCCTTCTCCTGAGGATTCTGGGAACTCTTGTCTTCCTCCCTGAAGAAAGGACGTACTCTCTGCTTTGTTTTCCTGCTGACAAGCCACATGGAGCTATGCTGATGGAGCCACCCAAAGAAGAGCCATGTGGAGACCCATGTCAGCGCTGAGATCGTGCCATCACCATTGGATCCACAAGATTTTCCACCCACTGACCTGTGATCTTCCTGAATTTGGCATCACTCATGTGCTGTGTAAGTCTGAAGAGGGACTTTCAGACTGGTATCGGACATACGGGCTAATATCAGACTTATGGACTTGATCTGGACTGGGCGGGGATGTTTTATGGATGCATAATTGCTTCTTGATATAAAGTTATCTCATACATATATATGAATGTCTCTGGATTTGTTTCTCTGGTGAACCCAGATTAACCCAGCCCCTATAGAACAGGGTAGGACTGCTCCTGGTGTTTGCATGTTGTAAAACTTTACGAACACAGACCGCCAGGTCTTGCTCCCATGAAGAAGAGAGCAGGCTAAAACCACCAATCTTTGATTTTTTTTAAAAAAAATCACAGAAACATTAGCAGCTCCTGATTATTAGTCAAAGTCTAGACTGTGGTTATCTGGGATATGGCATTTTGCCATGTGCTTTGCATATTAGTGGATAATAAAGTAGGAAGAGATTTGAAACAAACTGATTGAGAGTAAAAGTCTGGCTTGACATGGACTTGTTTAAACCTAATGAAACCAGTGGCAAGAGATCAGCCATACTTGGTAATTGTCACATAATGAAAAAGTTTAAAACAGCAAGCTCACTGTCATGGCGTGGGTGCCATCTCACAGCCATCCTTGCGGGGTTGCTGATGCCAGAAATACTTACAGAAGCAGCTAGTCCCGTTTGTGGTGTTTCCTTGATATCACTGGGAAAGAAACACACGGTTCAGTAGCGATTGTTAAGAAAAAGACTCTTTTAAGAAAAATGGAAAGTAGAGAGACCAACACATCTCTTGCATTTCGTCTGTAGCTTTAAGCACGATGGGGTAATAAGCTATGCAAAAGAGAATAGAGATTTATTATAACTGTAGCTTTTCACTGATTTACTTTAATACCTGCAGCGGTGTCTTTGTTCAATGACACCTGAGCACCAATTGACATAAGGACTTAGCAGGTGGATCAGACAGATGGTAGTTAGAATTCCCAGGTTTACCACTAGCATTCGTTACTTCATCAAAAGCTAGATAGGGCAAAAAATAAATATTTAAAATAGATGGCTAAGCATGTATCAAGTCTTATTATGGAGAACAGTGAGCTAAATTTTGCATTCCACAGTGATAATTAGGGGGAAATTAAAGCATCGACTAAAGACATTGATAAATATTTCTATCAATTGACTCGGATAAAATGTTTTTTTTCTTTTAACTACAGACTATAGCATAATTATTCAAAACAAACAGTAATTAACTGAACTGAATCGAGCCACATATGGGCTGCTGAATGTGCCCTGTGGTTTGCCAGCTGCGCTCTTGACTGTCTGTGCTACGAATTTACGCTCAAGCTTTTAGCTCTCAAGAGGTGGCAGGCAATTGAAGCCCATTTTAGAAACTTATTAAGTAAAGGAAAGTTACTAATTTAATCACTCAATCATCTAGCAATTATAGATATACATTATTAAGAGGGCATGTTTAACAATCCTTTATTGAGAACTTACTATGTGCCATGAACTGTGACTAGCCTAGACATCAATAAAACAGTAAGCCTGTAGCAAGGACTTTTTTTAAGACATGATAACATGCTTTTTAGTGAGTGAGTTAAACCCAGTGTACTTGCTTCGATGAGAGATAGAACAATGTCTCTTTAGACTTATCTTAAGCACAGGGTTATGAATCAAAACATCCACGTCTCACCCTGGTTCTGGTTGTAGTTTGAATTCTTCCTTGGTAGCGAGAAAGGTTTCTGTTTTGCCTTTTTCTCGTGGGGCCTGAAAATGCTGCTGAAGTTTCCTCTCACGTCTTATTGTGATTATGCTCAGGCTTCACAAAGCATGCTGCAAGAAGTCCTTGTCACTGCCAGAGTGGTGACTGCGAATGGGTAATTCACCTGACATTATGGCCTCACTATATTATGAAATCCTGATGTGCAACCACAGTACGCGTGATACTTATGCCAAAAGTGGCCAATTTGCATGATGACATAAAGAACAACACCCCTTCTAGTGGACAGCCCTTGAATAATAATGAATCTATTTATTTGCTTACCTCGGTATGTTTGCCCTTGTGCAGAGTCCTATTTTCATTATGATTCAGAAAATAGAGTTGTCAGTGTTTAAATGATATTACATATACTGAGCACTCACCAAAGCACTGAAAATTTTGCTTGAAAGAAACTAAGCCCTTGTTCTCCTAATGCTTTCCTTCTAGTTTCAGTAGACTCTGCTTTATAAGCTGGGTCAGCAGAACAAAGAGAGCTGTCACAATATTGTTATCCAACCCATGGCTAAAAGGAATCAATAGCTACATAAAAACTTAGCACCTGTGTCCTGGGGAAACTCCCAAAATATGTGTCCATTCATTGTCTGTTTGTGGTGTGTCTGAAATAGCAGGACTAAGTAATTAAGGCAATCACTTCTAATCTGTGCTTGTCTCTGTGCTGTATACTGAGTGCATCGCATTTTCTCATTTCATTTTTAAAGTGTCAATGAGATAGTTGTTATTGTTATTCCCATTTTAAAAGTAGAAAACTACAGATCTGAGAGTGGGGGCCTGCTCCAATATCACAAAGCCACTCAGTAGTAACCCAGAGATTTGAACCCTGGAGCTGGGGAATAAGGAAAATCTGATCATCTAAATCGCCCTCTGTGCAGACTTGAATCCAGCTGTCATAGAGGAGGGAAAGAGGGCAGGTTTGTGAGGCCAGGGACTGGGACCATTAATCCCTGCCAACGGGTTTGTACAGAGGCTCTTTAAAGGGGCCAAGATAGCCAAACAATGTAACTTCCCCACAGCTGGAGAATCAGTCATTGCGATGGCCAACGATATCCCTATTTCCCCCATAACTATAGATGTTCTCAGGCAACATGCCTAATCAGTGAGGCAAAATTTAACTCAAACCTAGAATGTAGGTAATTGGAAGGTCCTGCTGTCCCCTGAAGTATAGACAGAAAGAACACTCCAGAAACACTGGAGGACCTGGGCAGCGATTGGTCCAGATCAGCCAAGCCTCTTGAAACACAGCAGGAAGGCCTCCCTGACCAGTGTCACTCCCCATCCGACTTTGTCAGGAGCTAGGAAGACTTGAGTTCCTTCTCTGACGCAGTAGACTACTGTCAATGTAACTAAAATGCTTGTCTTTGGGGGTTTTTTGTGTGCTATAGATCAATCCAGTTCAAGTGCAGATACTGAATTATATCCTATCATATGAATTACCAACCCTGATCTTTCAAACTACTGTTACTGAAATATTGACACTTTAATAGTTATGATGTTTTGAAATGATAAGATTCCAAGTGGCCCGGTGGGTTAAGTGTAGAGGTGAGAGATCAGGCTTTCGCTTCTTAAAGACTTGCAGTCTCAGAAATATTTGGGGGAAGTTCGGCTCCTCTTTATAAAGTCTATGAGAGTCATAAGCTTTTGGGACAGTGGTGCATTATTTGATTGGCATACCCAATTGTTTTTCAAATCTTCATTTTTTTTCTGTAGTTTTATGCATTTGAACTCTGGATCCCAAACTGATTTTCTCAAAGGTAATTTCACCTGAAAGAAACATGTGATACAATCTTTTGGGGTCTATATTATCGTGTGAAAAATGTGCCTTTTTCGCTGACTGAGAAGGGAGAGCTTGATTCTCCTGCTCTATGAAATAACTATGAAGTGCGTAGACCTATGTCAACTCTGGGATACATGCTCAGGAATAAATTCATGTATGTGTCTTCATATATTATTTATTCTCTAATGATCTCTGGGTTTCTTATACTTAAAATTAACATTGTTAAATGTAATAAGTACAAAGAATTGTTATAAGCACAAGAAGTAAAGGGAAAGATGTCTTATGCACTAGAATTCATGCAAAATCTGTACATATGTTCTGTGACCTTTCTGTGATATTTACCTTGTTAGATTTTGGGTCCTTTTGGAAATCTTTCTTCTTATTAAATGAAAGGTCAAGTAGAATTCAGCTCATGTTTACTATTATTTTAAAACTCCAGTATAGGAAACGATTCTGTGAACCTGTCCTCTACAGGTACCCTTCTTACGGGGTCCTTCCTTCCTTAGCAGCATCTTTGCATCAGTTCAGCTCTATCTAATCAGAGAAAAGGAGCATTTACCAACCTGGCAGAATCAGCTCCTTTGTCTGTCTAATGTGCTCCTCTAATGAAGGGGATTAATGCAATCTGGGAAAGGGAGTGGGGGGAAGCACAGAAATGCTTACACCGCTTAAGCTCCTTCAAATACCCTTCTTATTACAACATTCAGAGTGAGAAGAGTAGATTTCATTTAATACATCGACTTTTTTTTTTTTAAGCAAAAGGGAAGACATTTATTGGAGCCCGTACAGGAAACCATAGAAGGGCCCAGCATCCCCTACTGTGTAGGCATGGCCTAGCAAAGGGTCATACCATTCACTGTACCCCCATGCCCCAGAGGGACTCCCCTTGAGCTGAGCCCCAAATTCCCAGGACTGGCTTGGGGTGAGGAAGTAATACATGGATTTTTAAGAAGGGTCAAATTGAGATGGTTTTCATTACCAAAATAATTTTTTAGATTAGCAACTTAGTGATGTATATTTTTTTACATTTTAGAACAGCTTTATTTTATGATTCATTTCCTCTTTTTGCATTTTCTGGTTCACATTTCTTTTTTTTATTTTAATCAATCTTTTTTATTGGGAGCATGTACAACTCTTATCACAATCCATACATCCATCCATTCTGTCAAGCACTTTTGTACATTTGTTGCCATCATCCTTTTCACAACATTTTCTTTCTACTTGAGCTCTTGGTATCAGCTCCTCATTTTCCCTTCTCTTCCGTCCCCTTTCCTTCCTCATGAACCCTTGAAAATTTATAAATTATTATTATTATTTCATGTTTTACCCTGACCGATGTCTCCCTTTACCCACTTTTCTGTTGCCCATTCCCCCTGGGAGGGGATTATAGATAGACCATTGTGATCGGTTCCCTGCTTTTCCCTGCCATCATCACCTTCCCCTTCCCCTCCTGGTATGGTTACTCTCATTATTGGTCTTGAGGGGTAAATCTGTCCTGGAGTCCCTGGGTTTCCAGCTCTTATCTCTACCCATGTACATGCTCTGGTCTAGCCAGATTTGTAAGGTAGAATTGGGGTCACGATAATGTACGGGAGAGTGGGGAAGCATTAAAGAACTAGAGGAAAGTTGTATGTTTCATCACTGCTACACTGCACCCTGACTGGCCCATCTCCTCCCCACGACCCTTCTGTAAAGGATGTCCAATTGCCTACAGATGGGACTTAGGTCTCCACTCCTCTCTCCCCCTCATTCACAAGGTTATGATTTTTCGTTCTGGGTCTTTGATGCCTGACACCTGATCCTATAGACACCTCATGATCACACAGGCTGGTGTGCTTCTTCCATGTGGGCTTTGTTGCTTCTCAGCTAGATGGTTGCTTGTTGATCTTCAAGGCTTTAAGACCACAGACATTATATCTTTTGATAGCCAGGCACCATCAGCTTTCTTCATCACATTTTCTTTTTAAAAAAGATTTATTTAAGTATTCCATTAGGTTTTCAATGACAAGTTGTATCCTAGAACATTTTCATTTGTAGAAATTCCAAATATTATTTTATACATTAATACAAATGCCTATGGGAAACCAAAAATTTTAAATTAAGCGTTAAACTTGGAGTCATCTGGAAGCCACTGAGTTGAGTGAAGGGTATTGGCTTTGTTGTCAATTTTCTAGAATTAGGGAAACCGCTAATGTGATTTATGACCTTGTAAAGTTACAATGAACGTTTCAGATCTTTAGCCTTGTTACCATCTCATCTATAAAATCACTACCAGTTCTCCTATTCTATCCATAACATCCCTCTCTTCACTGGGCTGATACACACATGCTCTTTGGAAATACAAACGCCCTTCAGCTGGGATTGCTGCTGTTCGCTCTCATGAAGTCAGCCCCCAAATCACCGCGTTCCCATGAACAACTGGCCCTATGTTAGGAATGACAGTGTTTCCATTGGCTTATTTTCTGGAAGTGGATCACCAGCATTTTTTTCCGAGTTAGTCTTTGTCTAAAAGCTCTATTGAAACCCGTTTACCATCACAACAAACCAAAAGTTCCCATGAATAGACAGGTATCTGGTATCTGCACTTGTGGTACATTAGCCAGAATTTAACCTGGGTCTCAAGCACATTGTTGTTGTTGTTGTTGTTGATAAGTGCCATTAAATTGGCTCCCACCCATATTGAGCTTCTGCACAGCAGAGGGAACAGGGCCCATTCTGGATCGTCTTCGCCGTTTTTCCTGTGCTGGAGCCTCTCCTTGAAGCCAGGCGTCAATCCATCTCCTTGAGAGCCTTTCTTTCCTCTTTTGCACTGTCCCTCATCCTTCCAAAATATGATGTCCTTCTGCAGGAACTAATCTCTCCGAACAACATAGAAAAGTATAGAAGACCCAACTTTGCCATCCTTGCCTTTAAGGAGCAATCTGGCTGAACGCCTTCTGAAACAGACAGGTTTGTCCTTTTAACAGTCCAATATTCTTTGCCAGCCCCACAATTCAAATGCATGGCTTATTTTGTGGTCTTCTTTATTCAAAGTCCAACTTCCACATACATATGAAGCAATTGAAAACATCATGGTTTGGTCAGAGCACCTCAGTCCTCCAAGTAACATGATTGCTTTTCAACACTCTAAAGAGGTCTTGTCCAGTAGATTTAACACAAGCAATGTGTCTCTCAGTATCTTGAGTACTGCTTCCATGAACATTGATTTTGAATCGGCGCAAGACAAACTCATTGAAGACTTCAACCTTTTCTTCATTTATCATGATGTGACTTGTTGGTCCAGTTGTGAGGATTTTGATCAAGTTGCAAGCCACACTGAAGGCTGCACTCCTTGATTTTCATCCACAAGCATTCCAAGTCCTACTCACTTAAACCAAGCAAGGTTGTGTCAACAGGATATCACAGGTTGTTAATAAACCTTCCACAGATCCTGATGTCACGTTCTTCGCATATGAGCTAGTTTCTCTAACGATTTCCTCAGCATACAGATTACACCATTTTGGTGAGAGGACAAAATCCTGTCGCATACCGTCTCTGACTTTAACCCGTTGAGCATTCCTCTGTTTTATTCATGCTACTGCCTCTTGGTCCATGCCCAAGTGCCCAATGAGCACAGTGAAGTCTTCTGGAATTCCCACTCTTCTCCAGGATACAATATTTTGTTATGATCCACCCAGTTGAATGCCTTGGCATAATCAATAAAGCACAAGTGAACATCTTTCTGGGTTTCTCTGCTTTGAGCCAAGAAGCATCTGATATCAACAATAATACATCTTGATCCATGTCCTTTTGAATCCACCTTGAACCTCTGGAAGCTCCCTGTAAATGTACTGCAGCAATCATTGTTAGGTAGTCTTCTGCAGAATTTGACTTGTATGTGTAGCACTAAAATTGTTCTATAAGTTGAGCATTCTGTTAGGTTAACTTTCTTTTCAATGGATTCAAATATAGAACTCTTCCCATCACTTTGCCAAGTAGCTATTTTACAAATTTCCTGAAAGAAATGAGTGAGTGATTCCAGTGGAAAATAAACTCAGCATATTGTAAATTAAAAGAAGTTAATAAAGATTTCACACCTGAAGTTTAAATATTAAAAGATTTTATGGGAAAAAACATTGAATGATGCAGGAATCATCGAGAAGCTGGAAGGAAGACACGGAGCCACAGTACCAAAAAGAACTGGTTGATGTTAAACCATTTCAGGAGGTAGCATAAGAGCAAGAGCCAATGTCACAAAAGGAAAAAAATTAAGCTGCACTGAAAGCATAAAAACAAGGTTGTGGGAATTGATTATATACCAATTGAAATGTTTCAATAAGATGATGAAACACTGGAAGCATTGACCCACCTGTGTCAAATCTCAAGCATGGAAGGTGAGAATTCTACTACTAATCCATCATTGCTTCTTCAACTCAAATTGCTACACTTAAAATAAAAATAAGATCACAAATATAAAAAGTAACCAATGTAATTAGTATAGTTCATTGCATGTTCAACAAAAGTCATGAAATGTGTTATTTAGCTAAAATGTGTCAATTTCAGCAAACAGTTCTCTACACTATTCTGTCCCAAGATACATATTCACATAGGTTCTTTTATTCGTATCAAACTATCAATTCTTAGAGTTGATAAACTGGGCTACTTGGTAGATGGTGAAGCAATGTAGTAGTGTTAAAATATTCACTCCAAATAGTCCATAATAGAATTCATTAATGTATTGGATGGAAATAGAACTTAGAAAATTGTCTATCATGGCATACAAATCATAACTGATGGACTGTATACCTGGGCCAATGAGAGCTCAAGAACATCAATAAATGAGAATCAGACTGTGGCACCTACACCTGGTTACACTGAGAATCACTAATATTTCCAAGAATTCTACCAGATTTACTGAATCAGAATCTGCCAGGGTGGAAATTAGTAATATATACTGTTGAAATGTTCCCAGGTAATTATCCTGCATGCTAATCTTTTAATACTTCCCATACAAATGATAGCTAGGAAATTTTCAAGATATGTACTTCTTTAAAAGTATGTTCATGATGTTTATGCAGTGAGAACAGGTGATACAACAAAGTTACAATATCTCTCTAGTTCATTCTGGTAGATACAAACTTGTGAGCTTACATAAAAAATTAGAAGTGATTTTTGTTTTACTAAAATCCCATCACAACAAGGAGAATAACAAGGTCACTTAGTTATCTTTATTTCATAAGCATAGCAAAAATAATATTGTGTTTAAGTCTAGTTGTATATCTTAGAGTTTCAACATCTTCAAAGGATAATTAATAACAAAAGTGTGTATATATTGAGTACAAGGTGCCAGATTTTAATTGAATTACAAATATTACCTCGCTTAGTTTTTACAACATCCTCATGAAGTTGATAAGGTTGCTATCCTTATGTTGTAGCTGAGAAAACAGAGGCATAAAAAGATTAATATTTCTCATAGGCGTGCTACTGAGTATTATTAGAGCAAGGGCTTGGGCTCCAGGAACTTGTACTCAGCCCTGTATAACCTATATCACCTCCTCTGCGATTTTAATTTAGTTAAGTCTATGGGGAATTTTTTTTTAGTGGTTTCCTGAGATAACTCTAGCAGAGGTTCAGATCTGGACATGATGTTATTTCTCATAAACCTTGATTCCATTTCTTGTTCAGTATGAAAAAAGGGCTTTTGTGGACAGAAACCAAGATGTGTCTTCTTATTGGAGCTTCTACAACACATACAACATGCTGTTCATTCGTCAACATGCAACTTGCAAGACTCTGGGAATGTCTGAAGGGATGAACGTTGGCATGAGTCTCAGACAGCCTTTGTGTGTCTGCTAGCTTGCATGCTGGCTGATTGGAGGATCCAAGGAGCAAGCCAACAGTGACTTGGCTCTTATTTCAGACATCTGCCAACATTTGGCAAGGACTTAAAGAGAGCAGTGACCACAGTATTATTTATACTTCCAAAATAAAATACCAAAAGAGGTATCATAAAGGGAGGGAACCCTTACAATTAAATTGTTTATCATATATTCTAATATATATATATACTATATATATATATCATATATATATAGAATATTTATATATATATAGCAAAAGCAATAACAAAAATACCTGGAGGCATAAAATTGTCTCCCAACTCTTTTGTACCTTCTCTTCTTACTGGAACATCTGTTCTTATTAGTGCAATACTGACAGACTATTGCATTGATGAGCTGTAGTAATGGACAAATTCCCTTCTCAATGTTCAGATATTAATAAAATACCATGCATGGTGTCACATTTAGAAACTTGAAATGTTATAAACTCTGTAGTATAGAAAATATAATTCTTTTCATAGAGCTCCCAGAAATTCTGTCTATAATTATAACAAATATCCTTTGAAAGATGTATCTGAGCTTATAATAATGCAATGGAGAACCAGGAAAACCACCTGCCCCATTTGTCCAGAACATTCTCAGATTTAAAACTGAACTTCAATTTTGGGTAAATTGGAAAGGTGGGTATCTTAAATTCTTATCATTTAATATCATGTTATCACATATCTAATAGTTTTAAACTATGCCTTGATTTATTATGACACCATTTTCTTAGACTGAGAGTCCAGTTACACTGACTCCTATGTTCGGGGTTTAACAAACTCCAATTAAGATGTTGTTTGAGCTGTTGTTTGTTTTGTTTTGTTTAAATCTGGAGGTTTCATTGGGAAAGAACCAGCTCCGGGTTTGGTTCATTCACAACTAGACTGTGGAATCCACTCTCTTGTGATAGGGCTGAGTTCTTCATTTCCTTCCAGCTTGTCCTCAGGGCCATCTCCCAGCACCTGGAGGCCACCAGCAAATCCACACAGAGAAGTCTCCGTAGTACCTCTCTCAATGTGGCATCTCACTGGACCCAAGCCAGCAAGGAAATATACAGGTAGACACAAAGAACTGCAACAAAGTCATAAAAACCTTTTCTTTAACAAAAATATGGAAATGGAAAGCTATGGCTTCTTGAATTAGCCCTCCCCCCGAGTCTATATACACCTGGAGGCAGCCCTGGTGGCACTGTTGAGTAATCACTGGATGGCTAAGTACAAGGTCAGCTCATGTCCAGCAGAACAACATGCCGGCCACACTATGTGATAAAGATGTGGCTCTCTGATCTTACAACGACTTACAGTATTGACAATTCTATATAGAATCATTGAGGCATCGAATCACGTGTTGGCAGTACAAACACCTCCCCCAAATATTCTGCATTCTTTTACTTACACCATGTCAAAATGTCAGTTTGGGCATCTACAATCAATCCAAATCTTGTGACTTTTAGATACTCTTTGAGTTTGGAAACACAAAGATATCTGAAATGACAAAATTAATGCTGTAAGGTAGACTGAGTATAAGGTTTTCCAACAAAATTCCCATAGGATAGCACTTGCTGTCCGTGAAGAATGAGCAGGTACATTGTTGCAATGGGTAAAATTTCCTTGATACAACTTTACTGGCCTTTTTTCTCACTTATACTTATTTTTTTTCCCTTAAAACTACATGATAATCCCTTGTGCTCATATCTATTGATAAAATCTATCAACATTACCCTTTCATTATCTGTAGAAACAGTTCCATATCTTCTGAGTTGATCCCTCAACCTTGAATTTAACTGTCAAGGTCAAGTAGATTCCCTTGAAAGCCACTATTTTGAATAGATGTTTTTTTAAAGGTACCTTCTGAGAGAAAAAGCTAAACATGTTTGTCTAGTGTATGTATTAGCAAGCACCCTAGAATAAATATTATACATATGTTAAGATCATATATACACCTATGCTTTATAGAAGCATCCTGTTATCTTTGAAATATATATATAATCCAAGTAGAGGTGTTAAATTCCATCAGCTTCACCATATTTTACTGCTTAAAAGCAAGCCATAAGCTTGTTCATTCTCGGGAGGAGAGAATTATAAATAAATTAATATCAAGGCCATGACCTCAATCCTGTCTGCCATAATCTCCCAATGATTCATTTCCTTCCATATAATAAAATGCATTACTCTTCTTTCATTGTTCCCATGAACCTCACCTCATATAGGGTCCGCTCAAAGGCCCCAAATGTATTCTAAATCTCAATTGATACCACATGTAGATGGGAACCTTCACTAGAAGGATGGTTTCTTAGGATGACTTGCCATTGAGGCAACTCCAGCTCATAGTGAGCTCATGTACCTTGTCCTGCACCATTTTCACAATTGGCAAGCGTGAGTCCTTTGTTAAGTGTGTATTTTGAATCTTCCAAAGTAAGGGTCTGATCGTCTAGCACTATATCAAACAATAATTATTTGTGATTCCTAGGGTTTCATTGGATAATTTTTAGAAATTAGATCACGAGACCTTTATTCCTCATTCCAGTTGTTAATAGAAATGTGCAGCTGCTTCTTCTCATTTTAAGTCATGTGCCATCTGCAAATGAAGATCTCAAAGGTATTACTCTAGCCACGTCATTATGGTTGACTCTACTTCAAAAAAGCATATCTTTCTCAGACATTTTTAGTGGCACCTAGCCAGAGGAGCTCATCTTCTGGCACTATAGTTGACAATGTTCCACTGCTATGCCTAACGTTTTCGCTTGCTAATACCAACGATGCGGACGATCGATTTCCTAGTCACTTTTTAGTGTGGGACTCTCCAGAATCCTCTTCACTTTGGGAGGCATTGATGGTATTTGAAATATCAGTGATTTAGCAACACATCATCACAGCAACAGCCAAGCCCCAACAACGTGACATGCTGACAGACAAGAGGTAGTAGAGGAAATGAAAAACTAAACAACAATTACAATAGTGAATCTTCCTATCAGAACTTGTGAAATTCTGCTTAAGTGGTCGTTCCAAGTTCATGAATAAGTGACCTTGAAACCTCATACAAGAAAGCCAAGCATACATTATACAGAGAGCCAAGAATAGGGAGGAAAGTGAGAGGGTAAATCCAAATGAATTAAATATGAGTGCCAAAAATAATGAATACCACAACCAAGATAAAATCAAAAGGATAATTACAATCAAAATTGGCATGTTCAAAAGTTAATATAATATAAAAACTTTGGCAGATTTCTTGAGAAAATATTAAGTATAAAAAATTAGAGCTACATAGAAGTGTATGGTAGAGATAAAATATTAGAATAAATTAATATATTATAATAGATTTTTAGAATTAGGAAAAGAATCAAATAAGAATAAGATAATGCAATCTATTGATTAATACAGGGGAACAATGTCCCCATTTGAAGCCTGCTTTCTCCAACCCCTGTTTCTACACTCAAAAAGAAGGACCCAACATTTTTGCAGATGAACTACACAATAATAATAATAATAATAATATGTCTAATATTGAACAGATTCTTCAAATAATGGAAAAGGATGGAATGCCTCTAAATTTTTTTTGATGCAAACTCGGTTTATTATGTTCTTTGGGTAAATATCATTTACACATCCCTTCAGAGCAGTAGGCGAACATGGATAACGATGCTAGAAAGACACGTCGTTTCCTTTTACAGAGCAAAGAGGAGGGACTTCACATCATTTGCACTATTATGACCTTCCATACTTAGGCCAGACTTATGAAGTGGTAGGGCTCGTTGCTGCTATTGTTGGCTTGGAAAAATAGATTCCTCTGGGCTAGTCGACACCACGATGGTCCGGGGACCCTGGCGCCCACGTCCCGTCCCGGGGAAAGCCACGTGGCCCGTGCGCAGAGCAGCGGGGTCAGCTCATTATGTCCTTCCTCTAGATTTAATTCATGAGTCATTTTGATGCTTAAAAAGGAAAACGAGGAGCTGATTCCAGGAACCCAAGCTGAAGGTGAATTTTGAGAATGATGAGGGCAACAACTGTATAAGTGTGCTGTGCACAATTGATGCATGTATGAATGGTGATAAGAGTTGTATGAGCCCCAATAAAATGATTTTAAAAAAATCATAGATCACTTATGAAAGAAGAATATTTTTATTTCTCTCAAATTAAGGTTATTTAAGAACTAAAGCAAAACTGTAAATGGCTGTTTCCTCTAGTAATCCTTTAGTGCCTGGATGGGTGGGTGGATGCTCAAGGAAGACTGGTTGTGAAGTAATAACTTTCAACACACAGCACTGTTGTGAAGCAATATTGAGACAAGGTATCCAAATCTTAGAAATGTACCTGGAAGTTAAGTTTGTGACAACATTACCTAATGAAGGACATGTAACTGATTAATCATAAAATGTTTTTCTTTCATACTGATCAATTAAGACTTTCTGTCAAACAAAAGCATAAATAATGCTTTTATTTCCCTTTAATATCTGAGTATCTTCATTCTTAGTGAGATTTCTCATTGCATTTGCTATTTTTAAAGCAGCTTCACACCATAATAGAAATTATAGGTTGTTCAGAGCCTGTTTTTGTTTTGTTTTAGATTGAAATGTAATATTTATAAAGGAGAATATAGTACAAGTGGTTACATGCTTATTTTTTAAAACTTTTATCTAAGTACCTATAAATGGAAAATAAAGTGTGGGAGGTTAAATTCAGTTAATGGATAGGATATTCCATCCATTGAAGGCATGCGTAGGATAATTTTTTAATGTCTAAATTAAACCCTAATATCATGTATTCATATGTGACCATAGGATATATATCACCTATAAATAGAATATAAATAAGCACGTGTATGTACACCGTGTGTGTTGAGTGCGTGTGAAGCACATATGTTCTCTGAAGTTCCTGGGGTTACCCTGAGCTGGAATGGACTCAGGGCAAGTGTTTGTACTGTGGCTGCTTTTCTGTAATTATAAGAGTCTAAGTATACACACGGAGAGAGCAAGCGAGAGATGAGAGAGAGAGAGAGAGAAGAAGAATGGACACAGGAGCGAGAGGAAGGAGAGAGGAAGGAAGGAAGACAGGTAATGAATTGAAAAACACTAGCTTTCTTCTTGCAACTAAGCTACAAATCTTTCAATGATTAAAATTCAGCACGGCTAGTTTCACTTTCACTATTTAAATCTTTTCAAGTGCAGGTGCACTCTATGACTATTTCAAGTAGTTTTCCTGAAGTCTTATTATACACAATTCTGAGGTTTAATGTACTTTGGGAATGGAATATTTGAATATAACAAGTAAATGAAGATTCTTTTAACTTTTAATTTTGAAAATATAATTATATTTGTTTTGTCGATATTTAGGCATTATAAAATTCTTAATTACTATTTCAAACACATTAAAAGAAAATGACTATGTTAATTGGCTATCCATATATACACTGTCAGGAATTATTTATTGCTAAGTATAATTACTCTATTCTATCTATGCATTTTAAAAATTATATAACATGTATATAATGATTTTGTTAATAGCAATAGAAATAAATGTGAGTAGCATTTCATGTTAATATGTGTACTCAAAGAAACTGTTTTTATAGCTGAGTCTGCACACCTTGAAAGACAGAAACTCCAGTGATGAAAATAAAAGGAATAATCAGAGAAACCTAAGTGACCTTTCCAGGGACTTTGAGAAGATGGGGTTAAAAATACATTGTGAAATATCACTACACATTAGTAGTGGTTGTTTAAGTTGCTATTGAGTCAATTCCAATTCATGGAATTTTGATGCATGTTAGAAGTAGGCTTCATAACATTTTCAAGGTCATGGCCTTTCGGAAACAGGCCGCCTGCATGTCTTCCAGGATATGGATAAGTTTGAACCACCGGTGTTTTATTACTCAGACAGTGTTTAACCTTTTATACCACTCAGAGCCCCCACTGAACAGTGGTAATCGAATGTACATTTAGGAATCCACAACCTAAAATTATATTTAATCAGCATAAGCTCTGCCTGAACTAAAATGCAAATTATAATTCCTAAATAAATAAATAATACAGTGCGAGGATATTGTTGGCTAAACCCTTGCCTAAAACTCAGAGTGAGGGGTTAATGAAACAATCTCAAAAGAGCAGAAGATTTAACCACATATTCTCTTCTGCTTTCTAAGGCTAGCTCCTGAGTATTTTTCATTGTCTTTTCAAAGCCGGTCTGCTATGTAAAATTCCTTCAGAGAGGGAAAGGTGAGGTGAGCAGGCCAAAGCTCCCTGAGATCTTTTACAAGATTTGATTCTTTAAAACCTCATTTTAACTTAATCTCCCTGAATTCCTAGAATTCCTTGAGGTCTACAAGTGTTGAGATTGCAGGAACTACAGGAATAGCATAGGATGAGCAAGGACATAAAATGAGGATGAATCTGGGAACACACTTTTGCTTTGGAGTGATACTCTAAATTTTGAGTGTTTGAAAATCACCTTGCTCTGTAGAAGGTGACTAAAGTAGGGCAAGATTAGAACCATAAGGATGAATTTATGGAGGAGGACAGGTGAGAAAGAATAAGATTTTTGTCTACCAAGATGTTCCCACTAGATATTGAGAAAAGTAGGGAGTTTATAAGCAGAAGAAGCAACTGGTCATTTCTCAGCACTAAGTGGAGAAGGTCAATTAGGATTTAAAAGATGATGTTTAAACAAAAAAAGATGATGTTTTCATTTCTGATTTTTGTCAAGACGGTGAATGCTTAGACTACATGGAAATGCGTGAATAAAAAATAAAGAGTCAATCTGAAAAAAAGATAACAAATTCAGTTTTCCACTTGTAATGTCGTGAAAACATGGTGAGTAGCACTGCCTTATCCCCATGGGAGGATCAGGTGTGTTCTGTACTTGAGGATTCGTTCACTGGAAGATAAATGAAACAGCTAGTCACTGAGTAGCAACAATGACGCAGTGATTATAAGACTAGTAGGAGATATTGTGATTTTTACTAAGGGCACCACATATTAAGAAAGTCATTTAAAGAGACTTTTGTAGGAAAAAAATATATAAAATTATTTGTGATGGGGATGTGCCCAAACCTAATGTTTTGTTTAGGACAATCAACCCCAAACCCTCTCTCCTCTTTCAGCTACTGTTTGAAGATTTGAAAACTGGGTTTAAAAATGACAAACAACAGTTAGAGCTCTGGCAAGAAGCCCTTCTGACAAAAAATAATATAGTTGCTCCTTTTGTGAGCTGCTCAGAGTGAAGAGGAGAGAAGATAAGAAAATGAGAAAAAAATAAACTTTTTAAAAAATCATCTCCGAATTTTCAGCACCCAAAAGGACTCCAAAGAGCTGCTCCTGATAGGATAAGTGTGAGAAAGAATTTCATCTACATAGATCCGAATCCACAGGTGGGTAGAGCATCGAATACTGATATTTCACAAAGCACATGCAGGAGCTGTAGCTGTTCTCCTATGGCTTCCTTAGGCCTATAAGACTGCTTCACCCTCCTCTGACACCAACCGCTCGGCCTGTACACACAGGGGCATCTGGGGAGTGGAGCAGTAGAGCACTTATGGTCACTGAAGACAAAGCGGGTGCAGAAGCAAATGTGGCAAAGAAAGCTGATGGTGCCCAGCTATCAAAATATATAGCGGCTCTTGGGAATGATGAGGGCAACAAATGTATAGATGTGCTTTACACAATTGATCTATGTATTGTGATGAATTGTATGATCCCCAATAAATTGATTAAAAAATAAATAAATAAAAATAAATGCAAAAAATATATATATATAGCGGCTGGGGTCTTAAAGGCTTGAAGGTAAACAAGTGGCCACCTAGCTTGAAAGCAACAAAGGCCACATGAAAGAAGCCTACCAGCCAGTGTGATCACGAGGTGTCTAAGGGATCAGGTCTCAGGCATCAAAGAACAAAAAATCGTATCATTGTGAATGAAGGGGAGTGCAGAGTGGAGACCCAAAGCCCATCTGTAGGCAACTGGACATCCCCTTACAGACAGGTCGTGGGGAGGAGATGAGCCAGTCAGGGGGCAGTGTAGCAATGATGAAACATACAACTTTCCTCTTGTTCTTAAATGCTTCCTCCCCCCACTATCAGAAAAGTGGGTGAAGGGAGACAGCGGACAGTGTAAGATATGACAAATTAATAATAATGTATAAATTATCAAGGGCTCATGAGGGAGGGGGGAGTGAAGAGGGAGGGGAGAAATTGAGGAGCTGATATTAAGGGCTGAAGTAGAAAGCAACTGTTTTCAGAATGATGATGGCAACAAATGTACAAATGTGCTTGACACAATGGATGGATGGATGGATTGTGATAAGAATTATATGAGCCCCCAATAAAATGATTTAAAAACAAATCTAAGTACTTTTTAGAGTTTGACTCTACTAGTAGCAATATCCTAATCTTTCCAGGTCCTTTCATTGAAAAATGTTCTTGCTTAATTGCAAGAAAAAAGTCAGGAGAGCTATTTGACACAGAGGGCAAGAATGTTTCACTGACGTTGGCAGGTGCATAATTATTATTGTTCTAAATTTTAAGATAATATTTGACATTAATTTGCTTTTGACCAGGTATTTTCTGGGGTTTTTTTCTCATGATTTTTAAAACAGCTGTATCAGACTTAAATTTAGACCAAAATCTTTGATAAGAATGGGTCAATTTTCCTTGAAAATATCAAAAATGTTTTATAGAGATGTAAGAGTAAAAGCCATGCAGCAATCAGACTTGAACTTCATGCTGGTAATGGCAAGGGTATTTTATCAGCATCATAAGCATATGAAGTTATGTTTCAATAATGAACTAAATAAGGAAAAAGTATCTGATGACATAACTTTAAAATGGCATTCATATTTGTTTATAAAATTATGCATTTTGCAAAACATAAGACACTGTATTTGGTTTTACCTATACAGTTAAGCTTTAACTTGGCATTAAATTATCAATAATTGTTTTTAACATCAGAAAAGGGGAATCCTCTAAATAAGAAGTTATGTGGCACTAGACCCTCATACAGGAGGCAGAGAGACAATTCTAGACATCCAGGTATACATTCAAGATTTATGTGAAAATACAGTTTTCCAAAATGTTATATAAATGAGTATTCCAACTTTTCGTCATTGACTTTATTTAGAGGACAAAATGTAGCTGTTTGTAGGAAAGTCAAAAGATCATCTTATAAAAATATGTATACTCATGTGAACTGAAATAGAAAATAGCAGTTCTTTCAAGATACTGAACTCATTACCTATGCTGTAGTTAGAACGGTTTATAAATAAGTCATAAAACACCAAACTAAAATCCCCAAATAACACCATCGGGGCTATTAGACTGTGTGTGCTCTTTGTGTTATTTGGGACAAAATAAGAGAATTGTCTTCTCTACATAACAGGTTGAGAGCAGCTTCATGAGCTGGTCTGGTGACCCACAGGGCATCCTTCTCATTTCTATCACGTCCTTCTTTTCCCTGTTGTAAACACCATCACCACCAGTCTTTACATCAGCTGCTAATCTAACTTCTGTGACACCAGCCACTCAGGGTCACCTTGGAAGACAATGCTAGGGTTCGGTTTCTATAAAGATTTTTTTAAATCATTTTATTGGGGCTCATACAATTCATCACAATCCATACATACATCAATTGTGTAAAGCACACTTATACATTTGTTGCCCTCATCATTCACAAAATTCGCTTTCCTCTTGGGTTCCTGGAATTAGCTCCTCATTTTCCTTTTTCCCCTCCCCC
>NW_022103908.1:13807203-13809235 GCF_000313985.2 Echinops telfairi | reverse complement strand
GTCCTGAGGGGTTCATCTGTCCTAGATTCCCCGCGTTTCCAGTTCCCATCTGTACTGCTGTGCATCCTCTGGTCTAACCAGGTTTGCAAGGTAGATCATTGGGATCATGGTAGTTGGGGGGAGGAAATGTTTAAGAACTAGAGGAAGGTTGTGAGTTTCATTGTTGCTACACTGAACCAAAAGAACACTATGGTGCACTTCTACTCTCTAACCCCAGGTCACCAAGAGTCAGAATTGAGTCCGTGCTAACAGGTTGGGTCTGTCTGCTCCCTTCGTAGGTCTGTCAGTTTGCTGTACTCTTGACTTTCATGCTGCTGTGATTCTGGCATTTACATCACAGATATTTCAAACGACAGAAGTATCACCTAAAGTCTCAGTGGAACTTTCAGACTAAGACAAATTTGGAAGAAAGACTTGGAGATCTACTTCTAATAATTAACTAATAGAAACTTGATGGATTATAACCTACTATTTTCCTATAGAGTGTTGGAAGAGCAGCTCCTAGGTTATAAGAAACTCAAAATATAAGTGGCTGCAACAATAGGCTAAAACATATGAGTAATATTGAAAAAAGAGTGAAACCGAGCAGCATTTTTATCTGTTGCACACAATGCTGGTTTGTATCAGAGCTGACCCAACAGCAACTAACAATATGCTTATAATCTTATATTTTCAAACAAACATGATAAAGAATTCTCCCTCTCTTGCAACTTTGAACTTTGAGCTAGTCAATGAGTGAATGACAATAAAAGAGGAAAGGAAACAATTGACTAAATCTTCATGGCCATCTCCTCTACCCAGGCTTCACTCTTGTTAAAGTAAAACCATCTTATTATCGCTGCCTGTGCTTGGATGACTCTGTGTTCTCAACAACAGAAGCAAAGTCTCTGACATAATCCTGCTTTAGATTGCCTTACAAGTGATCAAAGTCGAATTATTACAAGTAATGTGCATTGCTTCAGTCAGTCGTCTACTGAACAAAAAACGATGGCTTTAGAAACAGAATTTAAATTAATTTAGGACCCATTATGGTCCTTTATGACATAGCTAAGAACAAGAATTCCAGAATAAATATTTCTATGGTGATTTGTGAATTCTCAAGAGAAAGTCTATAATGAGTAGGCCATAAAAGAATTCTTTAATGTTATACAAGTAAAATGAACTAGTACCCAAAAGCTTAGAAGTTCAAATCTAACCCACAGGCACTTTAGAAGAAAGGCCTGCATGTCTGCTTCTGGAAAATCAACCCTTGGAAACTCTCTGGGGCACCGTTCTACTTTGATATACGTGAATCTCTGGGCTTGAGATTTTCTTCGTTGATATCTAAGAAAACAAAAATCTTGTTCTACTTATCACGAATTGATTCTGTAATTGTAAACCAAAATTCAAAATGAAAATGCAGAATCCTCTGTAGAAACATTATTAAGGATTTCAGTAGTTTGGCCATGGGTGATGGTGGAGGTGGTGGAGATTAAAGTACGGATGCTCTTGATTCTATGACACTGAGCAGTGACTAGATCTCTTAAAAGCTCATCAGGGGCATCTCAGGTGTAAACATGATTCTTCCCCTGTCTGGAGGGAAGAAGAGGGAAAGAAATTAAGGACACCTGTAAACAAGTCGTCCTGTGGACTAGTGCGCTTTGCAAACATCAGTCTTCATGACCTTGAGACTAGAACTAGATGTCAAGCTAGGACTGCCAATAGCTCTGGAAGGAATGACATCAGAAAGCCCTAAATGGGGTGGAAGAATAATGTGGAACATTCCTCCGTACCCTAAAAATGACTGGGCCTACTGGTCATTAGAGACGGACAGAACCCAAGACTACGGTCTCTAATCACCCTTCCAATCTGAAATCGAACTTAATCCCATATCTAAATTTTCGGTCAAATGATACGTAGTCCAAGGGCGCAATAACGCTAAAGAGATGCAAACACAATCGAATAATCAGCCATTTGAGATGAAAAGGGCAGCATTTACCATGGAAATCAGAAATTCAGGGAATGAGGGGGCTAGTGATGGTGCACTGTGGGG
>NW_022103908.1:13797759-13807103 GCF_000313985.2 Echinops telfairi | reverse complement strand
GCCTTCATCATTTTCAAAACTTTTTCTTTCTACTTGAGCCCTTGGTATCAGCGCTTTTTCCCTCCCTCCCCCAGGCTACCACCCTCCTGAACTCTTGATAATTTATAAATTATTATTATTCTCATATCTTACACAGTTCACTGTCTCCCTTCACCCACATTTCTGTTGTTCACCCCCTCGGGGGCGGGGATGTGTTACTTTGATCCTTGAAATCAGTTCCCCCCGCCCCGACCTTTCACCTTCATGAACCCTTGATAAATTATAAATTATTATCATTCCATATCTTACACAGTTCACTGTCTCCCTTCACCTACATTTATGTTGTTCATCCCCCTGGGGGCGGGGATGTGTTACTTTGATCCTTGAAATCAGTTCCCCTTTTCTCCCCCTTCTCCCCCCACCTGTCCCCTATGCTCATGGTATCAATTCATCCATTATTGTTCCTGATGCGTTTATCTATCCTGAATTCTGTGTGTAGTGAGCTCTTATCTGTACCAGTATGCATGCTCCGGTCTAGCCGGATATGTAAGGTAGAAAGAACTGGGGTCATGATAGTTGTGAGGAGAGAGCATTAAAGAACTATAGGATTGCTGTGCATTTCACCGGTGCTATACTGCACCCTGGCTGGCTTGTTCCTTCTTTGTGACTCTTCAGTGAGGGGATGTCCAATTATCATTTTTTTTAATTGTGTTTTTCATGAGAGTTTGCAGCGCATTCATACATGTTTTGTTTGGTGACATTGATTATAATCCTCACAAGGAAACAACACTTCCTAATTCCTCCCTATGCTTACCATTCCCTTAGATTTCCTTTTCATCCCATCCTGCCTTTGAACTTCGTCCTGGAGCAATTATTTCCCTTGGGATCTCTTGTTGCTGATGCTCGGCTCTGATGAAGGCCCACCTTCCTTACGGGTGAGTCTGCCACAGCTGAACGCTGAGTCACTGCACTGAGAGCAGTCTTTCTTAAAGAGTATTGGTTTATATTTTGTTTGTTAAGCAAACAAAAGTCAAGGACAGCAAAAATCATACAAAACAGAAAAATGGATCTTCATGTGCTGCAATCAGTCCTTAGGTTTCAGGTAATAGAGGGATGTAAAAGGCAATTTTCAGTGTAGGTTATCTTCCATAGGAAGAGGAGTTAGAGGAAAATTAGTTGCCACATTGCCTAATCTTAATGAGGATACAACATAACTCTAATTATTTAAGAAACAATTAACTAAATGAGATTACTTTTGTTGAAATCGCTAGCTTCAGGGCAAGATGATATTCTGAAATATACAGCAAGAGCTAGACCCGTAAATGTGCTGTTTAAACAAAGACTCTCAAGAGGTGTCTTGATGTTGTACTTCAAGAAATAGAACTCAGAAAGAGGATCAAATAATTAGTTTAAAGAGGGCCTAGGGTTCATATGTGTTTGCTTGCTATGTGTTTTATCTCCATTGTCATTATTGTTTTATTTCTTTACCCACCTACTTATTTATTTAATTGAAATGGCTCATGGATCATGTTGAGAACATTGTTGGGTTATGTACTTAAGGATCATTTGTTGCATGCTTAGCTAATAAAGTCCTGTATGAAAATTATCAAGCAAAGTACATACAGTGATATAAAAGCCAAGCTAGTGTTTTAATTAATAAAGAAAAAATAACATGCTACAAGCACTTTCAATCTAGTTTCATGACGCTGGCATTATGAATCATAGTACTAACATTGCTAACTCGGCTGTGAGAGTGCATAGTGTTTGTTAAAGCACCCAAGTTCCTTCAGATACTCTGCCAGAATTTCTTGATGACTATGTGTGTAAGATAGATATAAAGAATTGGCGGTCTTTTATAATTCATGAAGCTACCGACATAGATGAATTTAGAAACACAACTAAAGTAGCATGGCATTTTTTCTTCTAGTAATCTAGGCTTGATAAATGTGCCCTGCATGTTTTGACTGTGTCTTTATTACTTTATATCCTGAAGCACCAAAACAATAATCTCTCTTCACAGCAGTACAGCAAGAACGCTCCTTGGAAATGAGCATGACGACGCCTCAGCTCAGGCACATACTTTGGACAAATGATCAGATGAAGTTAGTTCCTACAAAAAGACACCACCAGTGCCCAAGGTGAGCAAGAAAGCAGAAAACCCTCAACGGGTTGGATTGACAGCGTGGTTGCAACAATCAGCTTCAAGGGCAATGATTGTGAGGATGGTACAGATAAGATTTAATCTATTGTATCTAGGGTATTTTGTTCTGTTGGACATAGAGATACCATGAACCAAAATTGACTAGACAGTACCTAGGACCGACAACAACCGTAATAATTTATGGATAGTTCATACATAGGTAAGTGTTTTCATATGATGTCCAATTCATAGGTATCATGCAGGACAAAATTGTACTGTTGATAATTTTCTTAAGTGATCGCATTTATAGGAACAGATTACCAGGTATTTTCTCCTGTAGAGCACCTGATGAATTCACACCACCTAAATTTTGATCAGCAGCATTTAATCCATTGAGCCAACAGACCTTTGATACTTGGGTATAATTTCAACTAATTGAAATAACTACATTCTATGCGGTAAACATTTTCTTTCCATTTTATTATTGGGGGTAATTAAATATTTGTTTTATTTGAGAATTAGGAACTAAATACTGATTTAATCAGGAAACTACCAGTTTCCTGAAATTTCATGGGCACTTCATAACAATAACGTAGTTCTAGTGACACAGTGGTATCCAGTTGGACTACAATCTGCATGGTCGGGAGTTTGAAACCACCAGCAACTCCACAAGAAAAAACTGGTCTTTCTACTGTGATAAATGTTAGAGTATCAGACACCCTCAGAAGGTCACGCTCAGTCAGCAAGGGTTCGATGACAGAGTTAATAACGCTGTATTATAACCAATTAAATTAATTACTCTGGCTTCCAGAAATGTCCCTTTAATTAATGTAAAGAAATAAAATTGTGTATACCCAGTGTGGTAGATATTGGAGATGAGAAATGGTGAAAAAAATTAAGAGATAATTGCTTACTATCTTAAAATGTTTTGATTTCCTGATTTGTGTATTATATTAGGTAGAATAGCTTTCTCACTCGTATTTTTTTCAGCAGAACACAGAGTTTCAATGTAAATAAATATCTACTAGATTAAATCATTTTTTCTTGAACCTATTATAAATGTTTGAGCTTAGCTTTGACAGACTATATCCAATATATTGAAAGATAATAGTTAATATTTTTGTAGCTATTGCTTCAATTTCTAATTTAAAAATTGTAATAGAAATATAAAAATTCCAGAACACAGATCTAAATCCAATAATTTTCAGGTGAGGAATGTAAAAAAAAATGACATTTGACCTTTCATATTTTTCTGACATTAAAAATACAGTTAAACATATGAACATTTATGTGGTCAATTTCAATTTTTGTTTATGAGGGAGTAACTAAAGAAAAAAAAGCCGATTAGTACACCCAGTGACATCACTTGGGAAGGTTCTCTCGGGTCACCGTGAACATTTTCATAAAAGCAGTTTTACTCAATCTTTGTTGTTTGTGATATTTAATTTAAGAGAACAGCATGTGACTGAAATTTTGTTTCCTGTTCAGGTACAATACCTCAGAAACTGTTGTGATGTTGAACTCAGCCTACAAGGACAGTGCGATGGGAAAAACTCAAGTGGATGAGTGGTTTCGGAAAAGGTGAAATGTTGATTGATGACAAACCTCTTTCTGAATGTCCATCAACTTCCCTAATGGCTGCGCATAGTGAATTTGAAGTTTGTTCCACCAGGTCAGACTGTTAATCAAGCTTTCTATTTAGAGTTCCAAAAAGATTGCATAACAGTGTGTGAGGAAAAAAAGCCTGAATTGTGAGAGATAGGGGGCTGGTTCTGCCACTATTACAATGCAGCTGCTCATGCAGCCATCTCAGTGCACCAGTTTTTGACAAAAAGCAACATGCCTCTCTTGCCCTATGCATCTTACCCACCTGACTTTGCTCCATGCAACTTTTTGTTTCTGCTAATTAAGAGGGACATGAAAGGACAGTGATTTTATAATGTAGAAGAGATGAAGAAAAAAATAAAGGAGATGCTGTCAGATAATCAAAGAGATGGGTTTGAAAACTGTTTCCAAAAATGGAATCACAGATTTGACAAATGGATCGATTGTAATATAGAGTACTTTGAAGGTGATAAGGTTGTCTGGTTAAAAAAAGTTAATACATTGCACAGTGAGCATCCAAGTGTGCTTCGTAGTTCCCTTGGCCTTGACACTGTGCTAGAGCAATGTCTGGTCTTTTCGTCTGCACTGAAAGGCACGTTCATCCTTTCAAATGTATTCAAAAGGCCAGCACACCTTTTTAAAAAATTTTAATGCATAGCTTTGAAAAAAATCTGTTTGGATTTGAGGGGTGGGTTGTGGGGGCTACCCCTTGTAGGTTAAAATGTGATCATGAAGAATACATTACTTTACCAGCTATTTTATGCATTGGATAGGACCTGAGTCATTCTACACAGTAAAATGCATTTATCCTTTTTACCCTTTCTTTGATTTTACACAACAGATATAAAATGATATCTTCTCCTTTTCCTACTGCTGAACTATGGTACGAACTACAAACTCACTGTTGTGGAGCTGGTTCTGAGTCAATGCAGCCCTACAGGACACGGTAGTACTACCCCTGCTGCTGTGGGTTTCTGAGACTCGACATCCTTACGTGAGTAGAAAGACTCCTCTTCATCCAGTGGAGAGCCTGGTAGTCTTGAACGGCTGACCTCACTATCATCTGCCCACCTCACAGCCCACTTAGTTACGAGGGCTCCTTTAATTCCTAGGGCTTTTATTTCTGTAAGATATTTTTCCAAATTCTGTAGTCCTGACAAAAGGCTTTTTTATGTTTCATTAAAGTAGATGTTGCCCAATTGTTTCCCATCCTTCTCCAAAATTGTAATATTTACATTTCTATAGCAGTACATGTCCTGCATTATTTCCTTCTCTAGATATTATGTCTGTGCAAACTTAGACCATCTCTCTCATGACTAATGCCTTTTAATGTCATGGCATAATTTCTATTTTAGAAATATTTTTCCAACTGAAAGGTATTAACATTTTCCATCATGAGTGCCACAATACTTTTTCAAGTGCCGTATGCATTTTGATAAAAAATAATTATATCATAAAACATATTTACTTATCATCTCCAGATTTGCCATTTCCCCTAACTTTGCCTGTAATATGTTAACATTTTTACCACATCTGATCCTTCATTTGCTATATCTTTGAACCCAACATCTAACATTTCTTCTGCTGTTACAGGAGAAGTTGCTGCTCCTGAAAAGATTTACAGCCTGGGAAATGCTGTGTAGGGTCAGCATGAGTCAGATTTGATTCAATAGCAGTGGGTATGAGAAGCTAGTAACACCAGTGACATTTATTAAAGAAAATATCGGCTCTACTTTATTGAAATATCTCCTTTGTTATATTTTGGTTCCATATATGTTGGTTCACTATGAGTTGGGACTTACTGGATGGCACCTAGCAACAACAGCACAGGTATTTCCATCTGTTGTCTGAAGAGTGATTGATCTCAAATTGTCTTTGTTGATGGACTACTTGGGGGAAGCAGATGTTTAAGCATTGGAAGGTTTATGGTTTTTTTCATTTATAATCATTTTATTAGGGGCTCATGCAACTCTTATCACAATCCATACACACATCAATTGTGTAAAGTGCATTTGTATATTCATTGCCCTCATCATTCTCAAAACATTTTCTCTCCACTTAAACCCCCAGTATTAGGTCCTCATTTTTCCCCTCCCTACCTCCTTCCCCCTCCCATAGAGTATTCATTTGTTCTGTTCAGATAACTGTCTAATTGTCTATGTCTAGTTCAGCATGGGCTTAATTAAGTGTTCTGGAATTTCCATTCTTTTCAATGTTATTCATAGTTTATTAAAATTTCAAATAGATATGTTACATGTATGAAAAAAATACATTTAGAAAGCATTTGAAATATTAGCTGTGAAGTCATATAGTATTATAAATTTCAATACATAACTGAAAAATAGTATTAAAATTCAAGTATAAAAATCACTGCTGTTTTAAATGTGTTAAGTAAAATAATTACATATAAATATTTTATATTTATTAAGACAACTATATAGCATGATGTTTAGTTCTTTCTATTGTGTAAAAATATATGCTTTTAGAGGTGATTTGAAGTAATTGATAGAATATAAAGACCTCAAAGGGGAGGAAGCCACCACTTTTCCATTTCTGTTGGGTTTAGACCTTAAGCAATATCCCTGTCCTCTGACTGATACTCTTGTACTAACAATGATGATCATCCACATCCTTGAAATAAACATCCAGGTGGTAAAGACAAAGCATTCTGACATCTCTGTGCAGAGATGATTACTACAAAACAGTTTCATTTTTCTTTATTTCTCATTTGCAGTCTAGACGAAGCAACAAAAGACTTAGTGTGAATGTTTCAGCAGCAAATTCTACAAGGCAAAGGTCAAAAATGACTATTTTGTTCCCAATGACAAATATTACTTCATCCGTATCATTTCCCTTTCTCTGCCTGATTTATTTATTTTTCTCACTATTTGTTTTTTCTCTATCACGGTGAGACTGTGCTATAAAATTGAGACAGCTGGTCATGTGCAGTAGCTGGTTCAGGGTTATACCCAACTCCATCTTGAATTTTTGGTTGGCTCTGGTTTTACTCTAGCAACAGTTAACCTTTTACAGACATACATCCAGGCGAATTTTCTCACTGAGCTCAAGCTAAGGATGTGAGGTGTATGATCCTGACAGCAGCATCTTATCCAAGATCTCTTAGCAATTATAGGAAAATACCCTCTGAGTTAACCTATTGTTAATGAGATGCCCTCAGCATAGAACCCATTGCAATTGATTACAAAGAACACTTTTAATTATCATTTGCTTACCCCCAATACTGATATAAGCAAAATTACTGCCCTTGAGTAGGTTCCTAGTAATAACCCTAGAGCCACTCATTTTTACAATATATATTGCCTTCAACCAATGTGTCCATATACCCACCTGAAATAAACCATATTGAGGTCAGCACTTCAAGATGACCTGCCTCCAACATCCACAATTAGTAGCTCACCACCCATAACATTATAACCCCAACCTCCTTAATTAGCTCCATAACTATCCCACTGTGGCTACTGCTCTCCAGAGGGCTGACTTTCCTTTTTGTAAGATTCAGCATTCCCTGACTCAAACTTTCCTCTCTTTTCACCAAATGTCTTAATTTTACTCAAGACAGTGTTAGTAGGTTTACTCTATGACATTCTTTGGCATTACAGGCAGGGTTAGAAAGAGCATTAGCCTCTGCCTTAGTGAGAAGTCATGGACCCCACACTCTGATCCCAACCCAGGGCCTGTGCAACCACGCACCTCCTCAAACTCTCAGGCTTCACTAGAACTGAGGACTCTTCAGTCGAGCATCTGCTATATTATGAAGATGCCTCTCAGGAGGATGTGTCCATCTATTTTTATTGCATGTCTTTTCTTATCTCAACTTCTGTGAATATTTAGAAACTATAGAATCAGATCTCTTTCAACTTTCTGGAGAATACCAAGAATTGTCTGCTCATAAAAAGAAGCAATGATTAAAGCCCCTGCTTTAATATTTTCCAATTATAACATATTGTTTTACTTCCCCTACACAGATGCTAGCTATTGTGCTATTGAGTTAAAAGCCATTGTTCAAGGCCATCCCTCTTACCTCTGAGTAGTCATGCAATTGCAAGGCTAGTTGAGATCACAACAAGAATAACTCTAGTGAGTTTGGGGGGTACTTTTGTCCTTTTTTCAGGGCTCACCATTCTAAATTCCAATTTCACTCAGCATCATTCAACCAGCAGCTTGACTTTTTGTGACGTTCATTTGGCTGCTATTAATATTTGATTGCATCTAACCTCTTTGCCTCAGCATGTTACTACCTCCACCTAATGATCATGATCATTCTCCCTATGATGGTTTAAAATGCTACTAAACAGATTTTATTTCCCCACTTTCAAATATTATGTAATCTTATTTGATGTCTTATTTAAACCCTATCCCTTATAGCTCTCATTTCCAGAGAGAACATATTGCGACCATACCCACATTAATTTAACCTGAGTGTGATCATTGCATAGTGGAACTAGAGGTATAGATTTGGAGTAGTCCATGATTTTGCTTTCCTACAGAAACACATGGGTTTATCTTCCTCTAGGACCCAAATTAAATATTGCCCCTTAGTGATAGACCACTTAGAAGCCCTTTTGCTCACTTCTACTGTTGCTTGGATTAAAATAAAGGCTATTTAGCTAATTAATCTCTAAAAGTTTAAATAAAGTAAAACAATCTAGTCAATGGAATAGCTAAACGCGTACCTTTCTAACCACTCACAATAAGAGATTCATGGGTATGACAAACTTACTTATAATTCTGAAGAAATTGTTATGTTCTCGTTATGTGCTGTCAAGTCTGTCCCAACTCAGAAACCCTACGTACAACAAAATGAAACAATGCCTCAAGCTCCACCATCCTCACAATTGTTCTTAAACTTGAGCCCATGGTTGCAGCCACTGTGTCAGTCTATCTTCTCAAGCATCTTTCTCTCTGTCACTGACCCCATACGTCACCTCACCTGATGTTCCTTTCCAGGAAGAGAGTTCTCCAAATAACACCTCCACAGTAGGTGAGTCAAAGTGCCCTCATCCTTGGTTCTAAGTATTCTGACTGTACCTCTTTAAAGCAGATTTGTTTGTTCTTTTGGCAATCCATTGTACTTTCAATGTTCTCTAGCATCATAATTTGAGTGCAGTGATTCTTCTTCACTCTTGCTTATTAGTGATTCTTCTTCACTCTTGCCAAATGTTCACATGATGAAAATGAAGGAGCACTTGCTATTACATCTGTAAACTGCTTCCCAGCAAAATTCAATCCAAATTAAATCTGTTTCACTCTTTAAATATCAGTGATTAGTTCCACTAGAAAACATTATGGGAACAGGACAGCTATCATCAAGCTTAACTATTAAATTATGGATCAAACCCAATAACAAACCTCTCCTGAAATGATGATTACATTTTCCCATTTCCCAACGCTTTTACTTGAAGAACAGCAAACTTCTATAAAAACTTAATTGTCTGGTCTGTGTGCTCACACAGGAGCAGATGACGGGGGAGGAGGAGAGACTGGAGCACATCCTGGCCTACCAGGCCTTGAGGACGATGACCCCAATTAGAGCAGCCAGTCCACAGAGAGGACTACATGGCCAGCCCCACTATGAGACATGATGCCCCTCACTGACCCA
>NW_022103908.1:13778907-13795990 GCF_000313985.2 Echinops telfairi | reverse complement strand
GAGAGAAAATGTTTTGAGAAACGATGTACAAATGTGCTTTACACAATTGATGTGTGTATGGATTGGGATAACAGTTGTATGATCCCCTAATAAAATGTTTAAAAAAAAAAAAACTTAATTGTCAAACTAAAGAAATGATTCTCTGTTGTCAAGCTAAGGATGTGGATAGAATTACCTGGATTCGAGAATTTTTCCAAGATCTTCCGCAACAGTGATTATCAGAAAACATTTCACTAGAGATTTATTGTTACAGGATGTTCTCAAGAAAGAATATCTTATCATTCTAGCCATCAGTTGCACACCCCACAAAAGTCAAAAGGATTTACCATTATGCATTTATTGTATCTAATCCAGGGAACCCACATCTTTTTACTGCTGTTCCTGGTCTGTATTCCGTTTAGTATAGTGCACTTTTCATCTCAGATTCTCTCACTTGTTTTCCTTTTTAAGCTCCAGAAGATTTCTTTGGGTATTTTTCATATCTAGGATGCCTCTGGTTAATTTATTGAGCATACAACATATGAAATACTTTAAAAATATTCTTGATAGCTAGAGTTTAGAGTCAGTTATAATTGCACCCTTTATAATTTATACATTTTTCCCGTTTTCTTGCAAACATAGTATTTAACTGTATGACATACGTACCGTAATAAGTTTAAGCTTTTTTTCTTATTGAGTAATTTGATATATGTGAATTATTCTTGAACTTTGTTCTGGGACACAATTAAGATGTTCAGAATTAGTTTGATATTAGGGATCTTACTTTTAAGATATTTTTTAGGTAGACCCATAGCAGTATATCGCTTTCCACCAATATTGATGTAAGATCCCACACACGGTGCTTTATGCAGTCCTATGAAATATGATGTTTGCCACACTGACTGGTAGAAATATGCACTATTTCCTCTTTCTCCAGCCTTTAATAGTCTCCTGAAATGCAAAGACCAATTATTCTAAAAAGGTAACCTCCTCAAATTCAGCTATTTTCTCTTTCTGTGTGGTCCTCTCTTTTTGGTGCTCTGTCCTGGGACTGTTTGTTGGCTTTGTCAACAGGGCTTCGCACTGTCATCTCTGTAATGCAGGGTGCTTGTTGGGTCCCTTCATAAAGTCATCTACCTGTATCACTCCCTGGGATGTTTTACTAGTAGGGATTTGGGAAGTGGAGCCCTGGTGGTGTAGTGGTTTTGTGTGGGGCTGTGATCCGTCTGGTCCACAGTTCCAAACTATCAGCAGTACTGCGGGAGAAAGATAGGGCTGTCTGTTCCTGTAAACAGTCACAGTTGCAGACACCCACAGAGGGTCATCATGAATCAGCAGCTCCAGATTAGGAGCAATCATGGAACTCGTACATTTTCCATATCTCAGAAATCGATTTCTCATAATAACTGAGATCCTTTCCAGAAAAAGTCTTGTCTTATACATTTGTTTACTTTCATTGTTATTAATGCGGATGTTTCCGGTAACAGGGAAAATGCAGACCCTGGAATTCCATCTCATGTGGAAGCAAGAGTTCCAATTCTTCTTTTATCTGGAGTTTATGGAATTGACCCAAGGTCTTTTTCATCTGCATTGCTTGTTCAAAACATTATTTTTCTAGACAGATAGTCTGGACATATTCATACTGCTTTTAAATTTTCAAAGACTGAAATAAAATAACTGTAAACCAAATTTATAAGATATTTATGATATAAACAATTACACACACAAAAAAGACAAGTCTCTTGTCATTTAAGTTATATGTATATATGGCTTATATATCTATCAGAGGATCAACTAGCACAAAATATCTAAATTTTCATTTCTGTAAATATATGTCAAAATCAAATAGTCATATATCAAAGAATATGTGACTTAAATAGTAAGATTTATACTTGAATTTTTTAGAACTAATAAATATGCTCTAAGTATATTTTCAAATTCCATAGATTTCGAAATAAAATCTCATGATGATATTCATATTAATATATTCAAAATAACAATTAAGACCAAGGGCTCAAGTAGAAAGGAAATGTTTTGAGAATGATGAAGGCAACAAATGTACAAATGTGCTTGACATACAATGGTTGTATGTTTAGATTGTGATAAGACTTGTAGGAGTCCCCAATAAAATGATTATAAAAGTAAAATAAATAATAATTAAGAACATAGTTTTCATACCAAGGCTTTGGGTGGGGGGCTATTATTTTCTTGCTTTGGGGTTTGTTTTTGTTTTCGTTTTTCTCTGAAGTTCTAGCATAGGAAGATATTGAACTGAAAAGATCCTGGATGCTTGGGGAAAAGGAGAATGTCCTAAACCAGTGATTTTCAACCTATGGGTCGCAACCCCTTTGGGAGTTGAACAACCCTTTTTTCACAGAGGTCACTCAATTCATAAAAGTAGCAAAATACAGCTAGAAGTAGCAATGAAAATAATTGTATGGTTGGGGCATCACCACAACATGAGGAACGGTATGAAAGGACTGCAGCCTTAGGAAGGTTGAGAACCAGTGATCTAGACAAGCAACCCTCTTGGGAATGACGTTGCTGTTAGGTGTCATAGAGCTGGCCTCTGACCCATCATTACTCCATTCACAATGGAGTCAACACCATCCCTGTGATTGGTCGTCGACTGGGCTTTTACTTTTCACAGGTTTTTTAATAGGTTGGTTTTTGGAAGTAGATGTCTCAGCCTTCCTTTCTACCTTGTCTTAATCTTGATGCCCTCTGAAGTCTAGTTCAGCAACATAGGGATCTGCCAATCTCCACTGTCATTAGATGGTGGCTGTGCATGAGCTACATTGACTGGTGATTGTACCAGGTATTTGAAAGATCAAATGGAAGGCAAGAATTTTACCACTAAACCATAATCCCACCACTTATATTTTATAAAATAGCTATATTCCTCCAAAAAATTTGCTATTATTAAATTGCTTACTTAAAATTATTCTTTTCTCACCCTTTCATAAAATAATTGTTTTCGGGGGGTGGTGGGGGCGGGGGCGGGGTCTGCACGTAAAAAAAAAATAAATAAAAATAATTGTTTTCTGTTTTGGGTGTGTTTCATTGCTACAATGTGTTTTCAAAATGGAAGATATGCTGAAATTTAGGAAAATATTTTAAGGTAATATGTATTTTAATACAATAATATGGACACATATGTCTGTCCCAAGTGGACTCTTGTGGAATGATTGGTGAGGCAAGGCCCGTATAAAGACTAGCGATTATACAGGTCCCCAGCAGTTGGTAGAACTTATTAAAACTGGGATCGAAGATTCCCCCAAACTTCAGAGGCTGCAAATATTGGTGGGCTATTTATGTCCTATAGGTCACAACTGGGATACGATGAAAATGTCAAGTTTTAGGAAAACATGTCAATTAACGTTACTAAAACAAACACATATGCGGATGCTTTCCAGCAGAGTGTCACAATCAAGAAGTATAAGAAATAAACTAAGAGATTTCCTACGTAATCTATTATCAAAATAGAGTCCAGACCTCCTGAAGAATGGAAAAGGTTGAATTTAGAATTAAGACAGTGATTCCACATTTGGTTTCATTGTATAATAGTCATTTTAATTAAGCACTGCTTTCATGAACAGATCCTCACTCAAGTTGCACTGGCTCATATCTTTAACATTTGAAGCAACTTTTTCTCAGAGTCCTAGAACAGTAACACACCACTTTCTGGTCAAGTTTGCCTGTAAAGGGCCTTCATAAGCATTTTAATCAATTTCATTTCAATCTTGGTGAAAAAACATAGCCAAGTTAGTTAACATCAGAATGATTTAATCCAAAAGTCTGCCCATCTTTGGAATGAAAGTGCTACTAGACCAATTTTAATTTGGTTGAATTTATTTCCATCTATAACAGCCATTTCCTCCTTAGATTATTTCTAATGCAACATGATAAACTGATTATTATCTGGCCTATTTTAAATATGTAGTTTTCCAAGCAGTCTATTGCAAACAACCACTATAAAAATACCTAAAGTTATTTTGGGTAGCACTCTAAAATCAATACAGTGATCTATTGGCAATTATTTTAAGAATTCATTTTAAATGCTGCACATATTCATGTTCAAAAAACTTTACTTAACTCTTAACCACCCTTCAGTTAAATGATATGTGAACTTTAGAAGAGAACTTGCTTAAGCACAATAAAAAGTTAATTATCATGTAGTTATTAGTAGTCACTTATTTACACATACACAATTGCTCTTCTGAGGCTAGAGAAATCAAAGATAATCATCTGGGAAAAGTTGCATTATACAGGAGTCAAATTCTGAATTAACTAAAAGGAATAATTTTTAAATATTTAAACTATATTGAAACAGTATTTTAGGTGAAGCTAAAAACATTTAAGTGCTCATCTAAAAATATATAAATTGTACCACAATATTATGACTCCATTCATATTCTTTTGTGATAATTAAAAGTAATAATTACTATTTCATCTCACACTTTTAGTCACTTTTTTTTTCTCAGACAGCTTTGGGTTTCAAAACACCTTTAAGTCCAACCTTGTGATCCCATTTCTTCTTCCTTTATGATCTTATTAGTTTGCCTGAAGCAAACCTGTTAAAAGAAAGGTTGCCTAGATATTGTGAGCCTTTTTCAGAGATGATGTTAAAGAATTCATCATGAAATACATAAAACAATATTACCTCAAACAAGTTGTCATTTTATGCAACTGTGGTTTAAATGAACAATAAACTATAAAACACCCAAATATAGGATGTGTTTGCAAAGAAGAATGTAAAATTGAGAAAAATCCCTTCATTATAGTCTTTTTACTCCGAAATTGGGTAAAGGGGAGGAAGCACGATGACCATGATTTTATTTTCATGTGTGTCATGGAAGAATAATTTGAAAAGTGCTTTCCGGTGGACATTATCCATTATCATTGTTTTTCATTTGACTGAAGCACAGCTACCTCCCTCATTCTAAACAAGTGTCTACTTCTCTTCTCAATAACCTCTCTGGAGATTTTGATTGTGTGTACTCTCTATGAGAGCCCCTTTGGTGTAGTGTTTAGACATTGGTCTAGGATACACAAGGTTAGCAGTTCAAACCCATCAGCCATCTCTATGAGAGAAAGCCAGGGCTTCTACTTCTGTAAAGAATTACCGTCCTAGAAACTCACAGGCACACTTCTACCACAGGGTCTCTATGAGTTGGCATCGACCACTGGCAGTAAGCTTGGTCTTCATGTGACAATACAGTAGTCATACTTGGGAGTCCGGAAGTATATTTCATGCCATGAAACTTTTTGAGCATGAAAGTAAGTTATTTTTGTCTCTAACTAGAGTATTCCTTCATAACTTAGCTCAATTATAAAACAAAATGCACTGAATCTGCCATAAATTTGAAAATAAGGGTGTATTAGCTAGCTTGGTCTGGAAGGTCCTGTCTGATGGAGCTTTGCTTCTCCATCAATCGCCACCTCTAGAAGCCTGCTCTAAACACGGAAGCACAAACATAATTTTCATGAAGGCAACCTGCGAACTGTTTCTACACCTCCAGTTAGAACTTCTTTTGTTCCCTTTGGCTGAGCAGATTCTTATAGCACAGGGTCTGGAGTAAGATGGCAATGATTAAAAATCCATCTCCACTACTGAAAAGGCTTTAATTGTGAGTAGACAAAATTACTGTATCTAAATATGCAATTATTTTAATAGAGAGTTATGTAATGGTTTCAGACATATAAGATTGTTGTGAATATTAATTTGCACCATGACTCATTCAAAAACTAGTAGAGTCTTCATCAAATTCATTATGATTCTAAAAATTTTTTATGCATCCATGTTTATTGAGTAATTACATGCTTTATGATAAGGTAACATGTTGAGCAAAGAGATATACCCTTTCTAGATAGGATTTACCTTTGTAGATAAGCCATCAAATAAACACAGAAGTTAATATTATAAAAGGTATAATAAGGAATTAAGAAAGAACTAGACAGCAGTTACTATAAGCACACCAAAAAAGGGATTATGAGTAGTCTGAGAGATTATGGGTGCTTCACTCAGAAAGTTGCTGAATTTACAACCAAGACTTCCCAATGATCAAGAGAAACAAACATACAAATCTGGCAAAGAGTGCGAAGGGAAGGAGGGTCGATAAACACGGACATCAAGCCAGTATTTAAGGCCTTACTCAGGGAGGAAATACAAAGACAGAATTTGATTCTGGAAGCTCTGGGTGAAGATAAAGATGGTATATTTAGCAATTAGATAGCAAAGGGTCAGGTCATTCCGAACCATAACAGTATACATTTTGATCAGAGAACTGCAGAAATCTTCTGAGGGAAAAAAATGCACAGAGAGTGGTTAGGGAAGAGATATGAGTTATCATTCACAGTTTGCATGGCTTTAGGATGGAGAATAGAGTACAGTGGGCAAAAGTGGTCTGAATGGGAGAAGTGGCATGCAGGAGTGAGGACAGCTGTAGAAGGTCACTTCAAAGAGGACCGCTGCTGATTTTAGGTGTACCCATGAAGATGGAGGGAAGTAGAACAAGTACAGAGGAATCCTTTCTGGAGAAGAGTGTCAATGCTGGAGGAAGCTTTGGCCATAACAAGAGGGAGGAAACTGACATAGGTCACCCCAAATATCTGGTTTGCTCTACCTAATCCATCGAGAGATACCCTCTCCTATCTGGAGCTCTGATCTTGCTGTTGATACGCACTGAACTGCTAAGTGAAAGGTCGGTGGTTCACACGCGTCTATGGATTCTGAGGGAGCAAGATGAGGCTATCTTCTCTTGTATAGACTTATAGCCTTAGAAACCCCATATCGGGTCTCTGTAAGTCAGCATCACCTTGATGGCAGTGGAGAGTAAAGGCAAAATTATCTCATAGAGGGAAGAAGGAGACTGAACAGAACTCTCAGTGTAATTGTGTATGGGTTGTCTTTTTGCTATCCACCAGAGATGGAATGGCGGTTCTGAGGGAAAAATAAGTGGGAGATGCAACTATGGGAATACAGCTTATGGAGAATAGCTGAAGACATGGCTCTCAAACTAGTGTGCCAGGTAAACACTTAGAGAACTAAGTACAAAGAGTACATCACTACACACCAGTACAATCTTCCAGGATACAAATATCATTCTGTGGTATTGAAGTCTTCCTTTACTCTGCATGGGATTTTGGACAAAAACATATTCAACATAGATGTATGGTGATCTGAATAGATATGAAATTGTGACGTTTTCAATAACCACATTTATATAGAGTTTGGAAAAAATAAATGATTTATAACATAAGTCAGCTGCTTGGAGTTGTAAAAGTTAGAAATCTTACTGGTGTGATGGTCAAGGTAAGACCGCTGAGCTTTGTTTATGCCTGATGCATGTGGATACAGAACATAAAGGTGGGGTTTGGGCAGCAAATCTACTTGCCATTAACTTCCTGCTGTTGTTTTCTTTTTCAGTCCCTGATAATTGGACCTTTTAGAATCCTGAGGTTAAGGACAGCCTTTCCCTGAAGTGCTACTGGCTGCTGTGTTAACAAAAGGTTAATGCAGCTGAGTTCCTTACACTCACACAATTCTGTTTTCCTAGTGTGAGGTCAAAGGGATAAAGAGAATAAATGGATATGTGAAGATTAATTTAGCATCGATGTCATAATTAATAGACCAAAATGCTATATATCAAATATGACATCATAGTTTGGTGCTATGGTATTGGCATGTGTATTCATGTTGATCACACAGGCTTGATAGAATCTATTTACTCTGTGATCAGTACAAACACCATGTCGTTCTCAGATGTCCTATGAAAGAACAGAAAAACCTCTAAACCCACATGACTGATTCTATGTGTAAAGTTCTGAACTGGGATAAGGTTTACATTTAGTATTTCACTTTGGACATGCTTTATCTTCATCCAAGCAGTGGAAGCTATTCTTAATACATGTTAAATAATATATATTAATAGTGATTAAGTACTGAGTTTAGTAGTGTGACTTTCAATCAATCATGAGCACAAACCCAATGCGCTATGTGAGCTAGGAACAGACATCATTCATCAAATACTATCAGAGTTAGTGATTCATCTAGTAATAAACTCAGATTTATCTAAAACATTTAAGCATTAGTAAGAGTTGTAAAATAAAACTGAACCTGATTTCCAATATTTCCAGTACGCAAGATCTCATAGGATACTAAGTTTTCAACAACAAAGATGATGTTGATTGGTAACTTGATTATTTTCAGATTCCTTATCAGTCATAATTCTGAAAACACAGAAGCATATTCAGAAGTAAGAGACTGATTTTTTTTCTAACTTAACTAGTACAATTTAAAAAATGCTTTGTTCATCATAAGTCAGCATTTTGAAAATATTCAATGTATTTTAAAGACTCAAGGAAGTATTCGTGACAAATGTAAGCTATTTACTTTTTAAAAATTATATGGAATGAAACAGATAGTGCTTCTAAAAATGTTATGTAGAATGTTGGATATTTCAAACTAGAAGGCTTTAGCAAAATCAATCCAATGTTATTTTTCCCTGATATGTCTGTACACACATATATATACACATACATTTACATCTATATCCATGTTAAAAATTTGTTATTTTAATTATATAAGGTGAATTGCTTAAACATTTAATTTATAAATAAGTTTCCCATATGTATTATGTTAGAACAAGTGATTTTTTTCAACAGTGGGCTTTAGCCCAAAATATTTTACAAGGGGAGGAAAAAATAAATAAATGTGGCATAAAATGATAGGTAACTAATGAATTTCCAAATCAAATAACTTCCTTGGATTCAACATTATAAATATTTTTCTAAAATATTTTACCTAATTAAGTAGACAAACTTATAGTCAGTCTCCTATGTGTGTATGTGCATGGGGAGGGGAGCTTTAACTCAATTGAACATTATGAAAATAAAACTCTTCCTCAGTGAGATGATGTCTATGCTTTATCAAATATAATAAAACATAATGTATTATCTTTTAGGCTTTTGAATTCTATGTGAATACATACAGTCAGATACATAGTTTTAGGGATAATTCTATTGTGACTATAAACTCATGCACATTTGTCAGCATAATTAAATAATGCTATACATATTATTTTAAGTTTATGTACTCTTTTGTTACTAAACTAATTACATAAGCAGGTAAGTTCATCACAAATACTTCAAAAAGTTTCTTCTTTTTCCATTTTTTTTAACCATGAGGTCATCGGTAGTTATTAGTACGTTCATTTTCATCTCCTTATATTTCTGTGCTATTTCTTCTTTAATAATATATCCTGCTACTCTTAGATTTGCAATGCAAATAGTTTCATGTGATCACTCTATACAGAAACTAGTCATTGTGAAGTTCAGAGTAATAGTGCATCAATTCTCTCTCTCAAAACAGTAAAGATCAGAGGGAGATTTATTCACCTGAAGAATTTTCTAGACGTCTTACGGAAAAAAAAATGCACAGAGGAGTGATATTGGGAAGGTACTAGAAATGTATGTTGACCTGCCTCCTGTGAATACCTAATTCCCCTACCAAGTAAAGAAACCATGACTGCTGAATTCAAAGGGATTCAACCACAGTGTAGTTCGGTGAAGTTCAGTAGGACAAGGCAAAGGTTCACACAAGCACAAGGGCCAAACGGGGCAAGAGGACTGACTCAAACGGCCCTGGACTTCATGGCTGGGGGCTGGGTTAGGTTGTCCACTGACTTCCTTTGCCCTTCTCCTGCATCTTAGAGTCTAGCCAAAGGCAGCCCAAACAATTTGTTAAACCAGTTCCAGGATCCAGATATGAAATGCATGCTTCAATGCAAGCCTCACGAGACAACAGCTAACTGAAAGATGTGATCATCATCTAAGGTAAGATAGGTATCATCTCAGAAGTATGAGAATTTATCATCTGAGCAGCTGACAAAACGCACGAGGGGTTACAAACTCTGGACACTTGCAAAAGAAAAGGAAAATGTCATAGGTGTGAGGCAATCGAAATTAACGAGCAAACTTTGGATGACACTACAAGTTGGATAATAAAAGGGGGACTGACGTCCCTCTCTCCAAACTTTCCCCGGAAAGTTGGAGATTGAGAAACCTTTGGAAGAGCACCTGGGGAAATGAATGGTGATGCTTGAATGCCCCCTGGAGACTTACGGTACCTGTGTCCACCTCCTTCACCTGTTGCCTGGCTTGTGTGGGCGGACTCCACTTGGAGCCCTTGCAGGACCAGCCCTTTCTCCGGTGGCCCCGCCAAGTCCATGCCGGGCGCCCCCTCCTCCTCTATGGACTCCACGTAGAACAGTGTCCGCGCCGCCGGCGGGGGCGCCTGCCCAGGAGCCCCGGGCTGCAGCCGCGTGGCCACGGGCAGCAATGTGCCATTCAGTGGGTGGAAGGAAGAGGAGGACGACGAGGAGGAGGAAGACGAGGAGGAAGAGGAGGAGGAGGAAGCAGCTTTCTTCCAGAAGGCGCTTACACCGCCTCTCTCAGGGTTCTTGAGCAGGCGACTCTGGCTGGGCCCCCAGTGCTCGAAGCCACCGCCGCCGTCCTGGGGCAGGCAGCCCCCCGCCGGCCCCCCAGAGGAGGGCGAAGGGTGGCTGAAGAGTTTCCAACGGAGTCTCAGGATGTGCTTGACATCGAAGTCTTTCCGCCCGGAGCCTGACATGCTCTCCACCAGGCAGCCAGAGGGGGCTCAGCTCCTCCGCGAGGCAGGGACCGGCCAGCTGTTGGGGGAGGCTCGCGGAGCCCTGGAGGGGTGCAGGTGGGGACAGAGAGGAAGACGGGTGCCCCCTCGGTACCCCTGGGGGCAGATGCGAGGCGCGGCGCGGAGGGCTGGGCGCCCTGCCTGGGCAAGGACGCCCCCGTGGAAGCGGATGCTCCAGCCAGGGGGGCTCTGCGCGCCCCGGGGCGGCGGGGGGCTGCGGGAGACCCCTCACTGGGAGGCTCCCCGGGCAGAGGCTCTGCCGAGAGGGGGTGGGTGCTCGCGGACTGGCAGCTCGGAGTTCCCTGCTGGGGCGAGCGAGCCAAAGAAGGCACGCGAGAGCCCCAAGTTCAAGTCCTGGAGAAGCGCTCTCAGCGAGCCTTCTGGGAGCACCTGCGTCCCGGCGCCCAGCGCACCGCGATCGCTTGCCGGGTCCGGTGGAGTCAGGCCAGTGCCTTCCGGGCGGCGAGGAGGCGCGGCGGGAGACAGGCAGTTGGTCCCGGAGCAAATCCGAGATCGCAGGCAAGCAAGGGAGCGAGGCAAAAGGAAAAGCCCGCCGCGGAGCTGTCAAGGTCCTCGCAGTCCAGTTTTCTCCCTGCCTCGGCGCCGCCGCCTCCTCCCTGTCGGTGACGCACACGGGCCCCAGGGCCTATGCCAGCGATGGAGGGCGGGAGGGAAAGCTTTGATCTTGATCTTCTCTGTGCAAGGGAGTCCGCTGGTCGTATTGTCCCCTCGCGTGGGGCCGGTCACCTCCCCCCGCCCCGCCTCGTTCCACACCGCCTTAGTGGGCAGCAAGAAAAGTGAAGCAACCCAGGCGTTGGCTTCAGCATCAGCAAACCCAGCACAGGAATCATGGCAACGCAAACTTAATAGGCTGCCTTTGGTTTTCAGGTTGCAGGTGAATGACTGGGATTGTTAGTAAGCCGCATCCTCTAACCTCTAGCTTTAGCTGTTCTGTTGGGAGAGGTAAAGAAAGCCTGGGTGAGAGCGCTCAGGCGCTGGTGGGCACCAGGCTGACATTGGCATTGTGATTCTCCCGGCTGTGCACCCAGGCAGGGCACCGTTCTAGGGACCAGGGGCACAGGGCAGAAAGAGGGTTACCTGAGCACTGGGAACAGGCTTGACAAGATCAGTGGGTTTGATGGGTAGCCTCAGAATGACAGCTGTTCTCACTGTAAACCAAGAGCGATAATACAATCATAAAAAGGGAATTTACCACCTTCTAGTACTAAACCATGATATCATGCGTCCGCGAGTTCAGTGCATAAACGAATGTATCCAAAGGCTCCAATCTTCCGAATAGGGGTTACGTGAAAGGCAGTCCTGCCCTTCCCCTGACATCTATATTTAGAATCACGGGAATAGAGATTCCTTTCTAGGCATGGATACTTATAAATATTTCATTGTTTGCCAGGTTAACCTTTGTTGAAGGCAAAAGGGGTCGCCAAGCAACGAGTTCCGGAACTAACCCAGAACACGATTGCTGTCCATTCATGAAATTCACAGTTTCAGAAACGCCCAACAGAGCGGAGGAATTAAGCATTAAAACAGTCTTATTGCTCTTCTGTATCCAGGTCTTGAGAAATTAACTTAAAAAGAAGCCAAAGCTTAATTTGAAGTTCTTCCTACAGAAAGTTGGACGTTTTAATAAAACAGGAAATTAAGCGCACAAAAGCACTACTTTCTAGGGAGGAAAATCACTATTGTGTATTTAAATATTGATTTATGCCACAACAGCTGGACTGAAGTCCCCAGTGCCTTGATGTTTCTCTCGGTATTCAGTGGTTTAAAAAAAAAAAAGGCAAAAAAGAAAAAAAAAGCCCTTGGAAGCAAGCAATGGTGGCAGATCATTTTTATCCAAGAACTGAATCAAGTAAGTATTCCCCTTAGGGGAGAAAACAATGTGAAATTACACATCACAAGCAGGACAGAGAACACTTTCCAGCAAAAATAATGCAAAATTCAGAAGTGCATATGATTAAGTGATTTCAATAGATATTGCTCTTTCAGGAACTTTCTAACCTGATATATCATTTTTAATTTGTTTAAATATATAACATTAAAAACACAATAAGTCATTTCTGTCTGCATACTCTCCATTAACACCAATCGTCATTCGTAGTAGAATGTGTCATCTACAGCTCATTTTCATTGTTATTGTGAAATTCCATTTACATTCTCCTGCCGTACTGATGTCATTAACCCACAATTTAAAAGTTATGTTTATAATTCAGTACTTTGTGTGATACTGAGATAAACAATAATGAGCTAAAACTACTAAGATATATTGAGTAATACTTATATTTTTACTTTTGGGGTAATATGAATTATGTTTAAAGTACTGTTAAAGCCTATCACTTACTTATCACACACTTTATACATGTTAGCAGGAGAGATCAGTCCCTGGAAAAGGACATGACTGTTGGTAAAGCAGGGGGGAATGAGAAAGAGGAAGACCTTGAATGTGATGGATTGACGACAGTGACTGCAACAATGGGCTCAAACATCACAATTGTCAGGATGACACAGGACCTGGCAGCATTTCACTCTGTAGCACGTAGGGTCCCTGTGAGTCAGAACTGACTTCATGACACCTAGCAAGAATAACAACAACCTTTCTATATTTAACAATCTACATGTAACATGTAAGTAGAGAGGAATGGATATTTAAATGTAATTCATCTAAATTGTTAAATTTGCAAATATGATTTTGAATGTAAACGTAGCATGAAATTCTTCTAAGTAAAGTGAAATGACAATTGAAAAAGATAAAAAATACATAGCTCTATATATTCAGAAGAGAACTTTCCTTATATTGGGCCTGATGCCAATTAGTTGCAAATATGCTAGAACAACTCTACCTTCAAGAGCTCAGGCTGGTTCAGGAGCTAACAAAGAACTGTCCTTTTAACTGTTTAACATGAAACACTAACAAATCGTAATTTATCATTTATTTATGAATCAATTAAATGTAGTTTCAAGATGTCGAAAGTCATAGAGAAGAAGACGTTGACATAATAAAGATTAATTTTTTAAAGAATTCTAACAAAATTACAGTTTCTTTTACAAATAAAGCCAATTCAATTATCTTACTGCTATTGCATCTAGAAATTGAACCATCATTTCTGTCACTCAGGAGCTACCAAATGAATGGCTATATGGTTGACATCCATGAGTTGTCATATTCAACATATCTTAGCAAGACAAGTTAATCAACATACTGAAATTCTAGACAATGCTTCTAATATTACATTCTTTTTTTTAGTATTTTATTGGGGGCTCGTAAAATTCTTATCACAATCCATACATGCATCCATTGTGTCAAGCACATATGTACATTTGTTGCCCTCATCATTCTCAAAACATTTGCTTTCCACTTTAGCCCTTAATATCAGTTGCTCATTTTCCCCCTTCCTCCCCACTCCCTCCTCCCTCATGAACCCTTCATAATTCATAACTCATTATAGTTTTGTCATGAGTTACACTGTCTGAGGTCCTCCCCCCCTCTTCTCTGCTGTCCCTCCCCCAGGGTGGAGGCAATACTTAGATTCTTGTAATCAGTTCCCCCTTTCTATCCCACATTCCCTCTACCCTCCAGGCCTTGCCCCTCTCACCTCTGGTCCTGAAGGAGTCATCTGTCCTGGATTCCCTGTGTTTCCAGTTGCTATCTGTACCAATGTACATCCTCTGGTCTAGCCTTATTTGTAAGGTAGAATTGGGATCATGATAGTGGAGGGGAGGAAGCATTTAAGAACTAGAGGAAAGTTATATGTTTCATCATTGCTACCCTGCACCCTGATTGGCTTGTCTGTATAAATATATATATATATACAGTGAACCCTCGCCACTTCGCGCTTCGACTTCCGCAGCTTCACTCTATCGCGGTTTTTGCGTAACAGCGCCCACTGCCTACACCCGCCCCTTCAGAGGAAAAAGACGGCGACCCACCTGTAGAGTACATCCCTTAAGTCATTTCATAGGCTATTGATTACAGTACTTGTAAGAACTATGTATAATAATACTGTATGTGAAATATGTAATACTGTAAACTAGATGCCATAAATAATATAATAAATAATAAATGATCATTGTAACGTCCAAAATGTTTTACTGTATTTTCCCTTTTTCGTTTAATAAATTGGGTAATACGAGTGTAATGGTGACTAAAGGGTGTTTTTTCATGTCCTCTATGCTCTAACTACGAAAATATTTGATTTACAAATAAGGAATCCTACTTCGCGGAATTTCATTTATCACGGTAGGGTCTAGAACCGATTAACCGCGATAAACGAGGGTTCACTGTATATACTCTTCACATAATTCTTTACTCCAACAAATTACTTTGGAAGTTTCTATAACTCAAATATCTAAGCAATAAACAGTTGGATTGATTGCCAAGCATTTTCTTTGCTCAAAACTACTCTAGTTCAGTAATCATTTTATAAATACACTCAATTAAATGTGTGCTTACCTAGGAAAAGTGACTTCTGATTCTCTTGAATCTTCCTGGCAGTTATTCTAGAATGTCTAATAATTTACATAATATGTAGTATATTTCAAAAGAAGCATTTGGATAGTTAATGATTAATTGAAAAGTTGGTGGTTTACAAATATTTTATTTAATTTACATTACTTATGTGCATAAGTAGTACTTTTACTTAAAATGAGCGATCATTTAAAATAACCGCACAACATCCTTGTCATGAAAATCAAATGAGGCTAGCTTGTAATGGCATTTTCATTCCTATGGGGAGTAAATATATGTGTGGATGTTTAGTTGTCTGATGTATGGTCTACAGGCCTCCTTTTCTTAAAACAAATCTATATCTAACCCGTTCAAGGTTTATTAATCTCCATTACAGTATACGTATACTGTGGTTAAAAAGCAATTAAGTGAATGCTTAATAAACCTTTGTAAGGTGTTAATTGATCCTCAGGGGCCATTTTAAATCCACTCTACCTCTTTGGCTTATTTGACCTTTTGCTTTGGCTCTGGCAATAAATGTATATACTTGAGAAATCCTCACATGTAAATTGCTGAGATAATTGCATGAATGTGTGAGTTCCAAATGGCACTAAAAATGCATTCATATTAATGATGGCTAGGTTTTGTCTCTTAAGTTCCTAGAATTGTATGAACAATGTTGATGACAGCACGTGAATATTCATTGTGGATTGTTCTGTATTGGAGCTCACTTACATAAATCACACTGTGCTGGGTAGTATGATATGATTAAGATAATTTGTTTTCCTTTTATGAAATATTTCTGGGGTAAAATCAAATACATAGTCAGATATATATATTCGATTATTTTTTCAGTAATTTTTCTATTAATAGAAGACATTTTGAGATACCATGTCCTGCATTTTGTCTTATAACGTCCGAGTTCCTTAAAGGAAAATTGGTTCTGATTGTATTTTTGATTTATACTTACATCATGTAAAGAAAGTAATCTCATTTTATTGCATGACATATTTTCATTTGTCAATCACCATGAGGTTGTATGTGTCCCCTGAAGATTTAACCAGAACTAACATATAATAGAAAGATTGTGGTTATATATAACACACATCTGGAAATTATAAATTAGAGTTTGTTGTGATTGAATAAGTAGGAATTAAAAAAACCTAAAATTTTAAATGTTCCTTTTACCCTTGAGAAAAGTACATTTTAAAATCATTATTTTTGCCTGCTAGATAGACCTGGAAATGTCCTCTTCCTCTAGATTAACCTTGAAAGAGCTTTGTGGATGATATTTTATTGTATCATGTCTCCTATGGAAAATTAAATAGACTTTTGAAAACATTAATAGGTTTTTTTCATGTTTGATTTCACACTTCTCTTTCCATCTTGAGATACATCTGCCTAACCTCTATATCTGCATTCATCTGCAATGTTACCAAATCTTTTTAAAATCCAGAGGTGAAAAAGGATGGCTGAGAATTTAAGATTGCATTTGCTTTAACACATTTCAGCTTAGAACTGAACATTAAATACAAGTACTTCTCAGCGCGTCCTTTTCCTCCAGAGGTTCACGTGTAAATCATTGGTGAATTTATAAAAGCAAAAATGATATTTTCTATAGAACCTGTTTTAGAACAAATACTTTGATTTTAGTCCTAGTCAGTTGTATAATCAGAACTTTAAGGCTATTACCTGTAAGAACAATATTATTAAACATCCAATTTCTAATTCGAATATTACCACATCAAGACACTTGGTATGTTTTTCCTGACTATTCTTACCAGTCAAAGTGGCCATTGGCGCCTTGTCCAAAAGAATATTATCTTTAAAACATTTTTTTTAATTTTTCATCGTTTTATTAGGGACTCATACAACTCTTATCACAATCCATACATACATCAATTGTGTAAAGCACTTTTGTACATTCATTGCCCTCATCAAGACACTTGGTATGTTTTTCCTGACTATTC
>NW_022103908.1:13775202-13777272 GCF_000313985.2 Echinops telfairi | reverse complement strand
CCTGGCCCCAAAGTCCACCTTTAGCATTCCCTGGGGACCTCGCCACTCCATTCCCTTGCTGTTCTGTTGCACCCCCTTAGTGTTTTGCCTCAGGGTGGTGAGATTAGATCTAGCAAAATTCCTACACTGTGTCTCCGGTGTTGTTCCCTGTAGGGCTATGGGTCAGTGAGGGACATCATGTCTCATAGTGGGGCCAACCATGTAATCCTCTCTGTGGACTGGCTGCTCTAATTGGGAACATCAGCCTTAAGTCCTGGTGGGCCAGGATGTGCTCCACTCTCTCCTCCTCCCGCTTCATCTGCTCCCTTGTGCTCTGATCAGATATGGCCCTCTCCAGGAGCTTCAGATTCAATGCTGTCCTTTGAAATAAATTCTTCTGGGGGGAGGGGAAGGTGTCCACATAGTAGTTGGGATTGGGGCCAGCCCCCCAGACCTCTCCACTGGTTCCCTACTCCATGCCAGAATGTTGCATTCACATCTTGGAGCACCGGGTTTGAAAAGTATATTATCTGGCAGCCCTGTGTGACTCCATTCCCTGTAGTTCATCTGCTCTATCTATGATGACTTCTCCCTTCCTCTAATACCATAATGGTTCAACTTACTGAAAGAGAAATGATCACATTCTAGTCAGCTGGAAAATTATGACAAATATTTAGGCCTACCGTAAGGTCTAAAAATATATAAGGAGAGATAATTGAGAAAACCATAATGCCATAGAGTTCTTAAAATTGAAGTCTAATTAAGTTCTAATGTACAAGTGGAGGACAAGAGATGTCCATGGCAAACATATGCTGACTTTATAGATTACATGACATTCTTTGAACTGAAAATGATGTGGTTGAGTGAAATATAGACCACGTATTCTATTGTTGTTAGATGTCAAGTTGGTCTTTGACTCATCCTTGGTTCCATGTGACAAATGAGAATGACACTATATAACCTTCTAGGCTGTTATCATTATGGGTGCTCATTTTTATGTCTTTATGTCTTTAGAATTGCTAGGTAGGCTTGTATCTCCACTCTTTAACGTAGCAGCCAAACACTCATTGCACAACCAAGGCTTCTTAGAATACATGTGTGTGCGCACACGTGTGTGTATAGTATAAGTGCATATATATACATATATACGTGAGGATATGTAAAAAAGTATTGCTATAAAATTAAAAGAGTTTTAGTAAATAAATGATCAACATGTGAAGTTATATTTTCTCCACCTCTTCCTACATCTAGGATCTTTCCTATCTGTAGCCAGTATTCCCATCTCTCTTCCAGAAAATTTGTTAGCTTTCCCATTTATACCACCATATCAAAGCAGCACCTTTGACATCATTGAAAAACTGAAATCAAGTTTCTTTTAAACGTCTTTGAGTGATGAGCACAAAAAGCAGTTTCTAGGAGCAAGATCGGGATGTTGCACAGATAAAGTAAGGTTTCGCAATGAAATTCCAATAGCAACATTTATCACAAGAAACCCTTTTGAATTTTAAAACCAAAAGTTGTCATAACCTTAGACAACCTCTCAGCCTTGAATGGAAATGACCTAGCAGATTCCTTTGACAACCATCATGTCAATTAGACTTTTTTTTTAAGGTGCCCTAAAGTGACTATTTGGTGGAGTTGTGAAGTAAAATTACTTTCTATGACTCTTATATCTGTCGTTTTTGTAACTTCTACTCAAGGACTGTGTAGGAGTCTGCAAATGAGCTGAAAAGGAGTCTCAACTCTGGGATAGTTCCGCTTAGCCATCTCAGAAGTGGGGACAATATTCCCACAATCATCAAGAAAGAAGAGCTGCTAGCTGAGCACATGTGATATCTCTGCTTGAAGTGGCAGCGACACCAGATACCCCTGTTTGAAGTTGCAGAGGCAGAAGGGGCACCAGAGACTACAGCCCTGAGACCATGAGGCAGAACAGAGAAACTGAGTCTAGACCAGGATTTGGCAAACATGAGATGGAAAAGTCAATCCTGTAAGTCACAATAATTTAAATGTGATTAAAGAGCTATAAATATATATTTTTATAAAGACATGAGATCATGATCTGATAACATCCTTTAGAATTTTTATAAA
>NW_022103908.1:13752597-13774725 GCF_000313985.2 Echinops telfairi | reverse complement strand
GGCTCTGGCTGCCATCAGCCTGTCTCCATGTGGCTTGTCAACAAGAATGTCTCACAGGGACTGAAACTGTGTGCTGCCTCCAGTGAACTATTTATCTCCTTAGTGCCTCCAAATGAAGTCATCAAGCTATGACCTGATTGACAGACTAGACTCCACCCCTTCACTCTGAATCCTCTCAAATTGACAACAGATTATAGAACTGTCACAGTGCTTTTGGGCAGGGGTGTCCTTTAGATAGTTACTATCACTGAAGTTATTTGAAACACTTTCTTAAGCAGGGCAGAGGCCAAGAGAATATGTGACTAAGAACCAGAGATATGTTTGCCAGCATTTTTGAGAAGAGGCACTGTGAACAAAAGAACTGTATCCTGTTCACTTCCCAACATCTTTGTTTCCATTTTTAAAAACCCATCACGAGTATTGTCTGTGAGATTGTGTGACCATTACAATGAATTGTCTAACCTAACAGATAAGTGGAATGCCGTGAGAGGTATCACTGGTGTCAGAACAGGTGAAGAAGGACGTGAAGTGGATGTATGCCTGACCTTCACCTCTTAGCCATCAACCCTGGGCAAATGTGGAGTTGAGTTATTCTTCCCCCTGATGTAGCTAGTGGAGATCAGATGTAGCCCTCAATCAATTTCCTTAGCCTTAGAGAAGTGTATTGCTTGGAGAATGTTTCTTTAACCATCCACTGATCACCGAGATGTAAACATATTTTTTTGGAATGAGCTCTTTCATTTATGACTTGAAGTGCTACTAGTAATACATTTGCCTTACCCTCTTCCCTCACACTGTTTCTTCTTAAATAATGATACAGGGCTACTAAGAATAGAATAACCACTTCATAATATCTGATTAGGCACCAGACAAATATTTTACTTCCTCCACAAACATCTCCGTATTCAGACGTTATAAAATATACTACTACTATGAGAAAAAATCCAAAATTTCACTTGTCCCTGGAAAGTTTATTACCTATCTTAGACACTGCTCTAAATTTTGGGCTTCTGTAATGTATTAGCATAAATAAAGATAATAACACATTCATTAAGGGAAATGGTTCCCAGTATATACTTTCATAAATTGTGTGACTCAGATTTTTGAGGTGGTTAATAACCTATGAATCTTCTCTGCTGTCATAAAGAAATTTATACTGGTTTTCTCAATCTAATTTTGTGTGAATATATATACATACATACACATGTATAAATAAATAATGATGTGAAAACATAAATAATGATTTTTCTCCTTGATACTCCCCCGCCCACACACACAAAAAAAATCAAACAAGCAAACACCCCTCACTGCCATTGAGTTGATTCTGACTCACAGTGACCTTATAGGGCAGGGATAATGTTCCCTGGAAGAGCCTTTGTGGATTTTCAGAGCTGTAAAACTTTATGAGAGTAGAAAGCTTCATCTTTCTCCCATGAAATGGCTAGTGGTTTAGAACTGCTCATCTTGCAGTTAACAGCCCAACACAACCACTATGCTGCCATGGAGAACATTGTTTTATTAGGGCAAGATGGTTTGAGAGGACAGGCATTTTATCTCATTTAAGGATGAATTCACAGCCCCTTCCACAGTTCCTTGGGTAGCCCCGGTGGCTGCTTGGACCCACCAGTGCTCTATTTGAGAAATACGTGGCAGTTGACTTCTGTAAAATTTTACAGGCTTAGAAATTTACAGGACATTTCTTCTCTGTCTGATAAGATCACTATGAGTCAGAATTATTTGTTTGTGGTGGGTTTGGTTTCAGTTTTATTCATTATTTAAAATTTTGTTTTTCTCTTAGCTTAGCACTGTGCATATTGTCGTACTGGCACTCAATGAATGCTTTTGGTATTAATGACAATGATACATTTAGAGAGAAAATATCACCTTATAGTGAAGAAAAAGGAGGGAAAACCATAATATATGTGGCAGTTATATAATCTCCTGTCAACTTGCAAAGGGGTGAATCAGGTAGCAGCTTGATGACCTCATTTGGAGGTGCTAAGGAGATAAATAGCTCACTCCCTGGGAGACACTCCCTGCTTCATATTCCTGATGACAAGACACATGGAGCTATGCTAGAGCCCTGAAGCTGGAGGAGCCACGTGGAGACCCACACCAGCACTGAGATGTTTACACTGCCACTGGGTCCACCCACTGGTCTGTGATCATCCTGAACTCAATGTCATTGCATGTGTTGTGTGAGTCTGAAGAGGAATTTTTAGATTGGTATCTGACATATGGGCTAATAACAGACTTATGGACTTGATGTGGACTGGCTGGGATTTTTTCTCAATATTCAATTGCTCTTATATATAAAGCTCTTTCTTATACAGATATGAGTGTCTATGAATTTGTTTCTCTAGCCAACCCGACTAACACATATATAAACACAAAATGACAAAAGCCTGTGTGTGGTGTTACAAAAAATAGGCTTACAAAACTAAAAGGTTTATGAAATACTTCAGTACTTTCATTTACATTTTAAAGTACTTAATCTTATGAGAGATTCAGCATCTCTTAGGTGTACTTTGTTTAAGAATGAAATAATAGAAGGTATAGTATGGTTTTAAATACAATTGTTCTTTACATTTAAACTGATAAGTATATTAACATTAATAAGCTGTGATGTTATGCATCTATCCTTCCATGCATCCACCCATCCATGCATCCATCCATGCATCCATCCATCCATCCATCCATCCATCCATCCTTCTATTTACCCATACATTCATGCATGTATCCATCCTTCTATCCGCCCATCCATTCCTCCATCCATGCATTAACCCTCTGCCTTCCAGGGGGCAATGTAATGGTTATGCATTGTGCTGCTAATTGCAATGCAGGCAGTTGAAAACACCAGGTGCTCCATGGGAGAAAGAAGGAGCTTTCTATGCTTGAAAAAGTTAGTCTCAGAAACCAACACTTTTTATTGAGGATTTATTATATACAAGGTAAGGCATTTTGGTGACATATTTACTGATTGCAAGCCTAAAGACTCAGCAATGTGCTCCTATGTGTATTACAGTCGTGGTAACCCTATGGACAGCTCTACTCTGTCACATGGGGGCCCTGCAATCATTCAAAAATCAAATCACGGTTACCTACCCACCACCACAACATAGTCAACATGCTAGAGATGTAACCGTTAAACAAAAGAAACCAACAGATGTGCCCATTCTTAGGGGAGATTTGGGAATGAAAATTTAGCCAAAAAAGTAAATCTAGATGTTGATCCCTAATAAATTAAGGATCGAAGCTAGAGATTCTTGAGAGGAGGAGTTTGATATTTAAGGAGTCTGAAGGGCCAGGGCCAGCTGAGAGAGTAGCACTTCAGCAGTGACCTGACTCTGGAGGAAGCCTGGGCTGTGTCTGTATCTGGGGCAGTACCGGGCAGAGAGAGGAGAACAAGGCCTTGAGGCTTAGTACATTTAGCATATTGAAGGGACTAGAGCAGAGTAAGCAAAGATAAGGGGTGAGCTCATGTAGCAGCAGGCACCAAATCACTTGAAGGATTTTCCAGGCAAATGCTGGAGCTTCAGATAAGATGAAATAAGAACTTATTGGGTGACTTAAAGCATAAGAATGATGACTCAGGGTTACATTATCTAAGGTTACTATGTTGGACATGGCGAGACTAAACAGAGGAAATGGCTGCAACAAGAAAAAGAGGGGACCATTGTGACGGGATTATAAAGCATGTATGAGAGTGTAAATTTGAATCGGGAATACATAATTTGTATAAATACATTGAACTGTGGCAAGGTCATAGGGAAAAGATCAAGCTCATATTCCAAGCTGGGCAGCATCATTTTAGAATTACCTGGTGTTGTCCATCTTTTTCTCCCCAGACATATTTTTCTCCTTTTGTTTTCTGGTTTGGCTCAATGATTTAAGATAATTAATGCATGTATGGCATCAAGCTTCTGATTTTTCATACAAAATTTAGGTATATTTCATGGAAAATGATTTCGTTAGCTTTAATTTTTAACTTTTTGTTGTAAATTGGGGGAAGGTTTACAGAGTGGATCAGTTTCCCATTTGACCATTCATACACATTTTGTTTCATATCATTGGTTGTAATCCCCATAATCCATCATGAATCCCATTTCTTCCCAGTGTTTCCTCTTTCCATTCCTCCTTCTTTGCTGACCCTTCTGAACGTTTTACTTGAGTGAATGCTTTCCCCTGTGATCTCAAATGGCTGATTATTTTAAGGTGTACATACCTCCCACGTGTTATTGCTCCCTTTATAAACCTGTCTATTGGTTGGATGACAAGTGAACGGATGAGCTGAGTTCATTTCCAGGCATGAAGGATAACAATAGGCCCTATTCTTAGCTGTTTCTTCACTCTCTATCCACTTATAAACCCGATCATTTTTATTAATTAGTGTTTCAATCCACATTTTCCCTCCAGTCTGGCCTTAAGGCACACATTCTAATATGAGCACTTTCAGAGCAATTGGTAGTATTAGTGCAACACCATTTATTTTGTATGGTCTATATTAGAACTTAAATTCTGAGCACACTACTTTAAAAGGCCATGAATGACGGTGAAAGCCTCAAATTCATTTACAGCCCCCACGTAGACTAAGGTTCTGTTGCATCCCTTCTGATCATTAACCAAGGATGTGATAGTCCTGCCCTCCGTCAGAGTGGGTTAGAAAATGGAGGACCTCCACGCCTCCCCAACAGTCCATGGAGAAACGGTCTGTCAACCTTAGGAGGTGGCCTGGGGTTTCTCTGTTGGAGATCACTGTACTGGGAGACACATAGTCATGAGTCATGCCTTATCAGTCATGTCCTGAATGGCTTGGTTGGAAGGGCCTAGATCAACTTGGTAAACTCTTCTGTCTCACCTTTAAGGTGACCAGATTTAAAGCGACACCATTGACCATTGACGGGGGGCGGGGGGCGGGGGAGGTGTTCTTGATTAAAAATTTGGTCTATATGGACCAAATAGACCATTCACTAGCTTATAGTGCATTCTTTCCAAAAATCGGGACTTATTTAAAACGCCAAAAATCGGGACTGTCCCACCAAAAGCTGGACGTCTGATCACTTTACCTACTATATGTGTCCCAATCATAGTCTATTCCTGTTTCTGTTGTTGCCTTGGTAATTATGATATGTTGTTCTGCTACAAGCATGCTTTGGGGATGGTTTCCTCTGCTCTTCCATGTTCTTTTAAAAGTTCTGTAACTCAGAAAATCCTTGGATGTCATTATGACCTCACGCTAATTATCTGCCCCTCTGGGTGATATGATTTTGTCTTTGTACCACTTAAGACTTAATACGCATTCTCTCTCAATTATTTTTGAGATTTGAGGTCTCATTGTACCCTAAAACAGATCTTAGAGTCATAAGCACGGATGTTATGTTCATGTGATCCATCAGCTTGTTGGACTCATTGTTTTCATGTGCCTTCGCCACTCTTTCAGGCAAACAGAGAGAGACCAATAGTTGCATCTGAGATATTCTCTCAAAGACCCCACTTGCTACTCCCCATAGACAGATGTCGAATATCATCTTTTTGGACAATGTTTAGACCAATTAATCATTGTGTCACCAGAGACGCCAGAATTCATTTCCTCAAGATATTTGCTTATGTCTAAATATTTATAACTTTTCTTCAATGTGCACCACTATGCTCACAGATATAATCAAAGCAAAGATAAATACACTTGTATAAATATCCTCTGTCAAAAGTATGCATATTTGTGGGGTAGTCCTACTCTTTCTTCCATGCCCACTCCGTCTCTCTGTGTATGCATGCATCTACCTATCCATCGATCACCATTATTGCAGGTTGTGTATAAGGTAGAATTGACCTTGCTGCCTTTAGCTCCTGCATTCTTCTAGCTCTGCCTCCAGCACTTTTTGCTGGCCTCTTTTGTACACAGTGGTTCCCTTCATCCAAAATAATACACATCTATCGCCTTTTTGTCTGGGAATGCACTCGTCCTTCCTCTTCCACCCCTGATAACTGTCAAAGAAAGTTTCCTTTAGTGAAAATCTTTTCTTGACTTTTTACAGTAGTGATCTCAGATAATATTGGTCCTTTTGTAACTGACTGATTTCACTCAAGGTGGTATCCTCCGGCTATATTCATGCTACACAGGAGCACAGGTTGATCACTGCTTCATGGTGCGGTGTTCCGCAGGTATGGCCTACAAGGTGTTTGTCCTTTCATCGGTGAGTTTTAGGCTGTATGCCTCCTGCTGCTTTTGCAAACAATGCTATAATGCACAAGGGCATGCATAAGGATGCCTATTTGTGCCATGGGGTTTTTCTTTATAAAATGTACTGAGTTAAGGGATGGCTGGGCTATATGGTATTTCTATTTCCAACATTTTTATGATAAAAACGTAGTATTTTCCATGGGAGCTACACTATTTTCCAGTCCCACCTGCAGTAAATGGGGTTTTGAGTCTCTCTGTACCATTGCTTAATTGGTGCTAAAAAAAAGACAAAGTTTTAATAAGGGTACGCTCACACACTTACTAATGTGATCTGAATAAATGTTGTAGACATAGAAAAATTATATTTTGGGTTAACATAGCTTTAGCTTTCCAGATTGACTCTTCAGTCCAACTGAAGCAGCTACCCAAATGACTCACTATTTCTGATCTATAGCTTAAAATTTTATATTTCTCTCTTAATATTACAAAATTGGACTTTATATTTCTGACACTCAAAAAAGGGGAAAAAGAAAAATGCATAACTAATGAAATCACTGAATATTTACATAAATCAGTATATTAGTAATGAGAGTTGCCTATATGCTCAGTCCTGTGCAGTGAAAGGAACAGGGGCACTTTGTGCTATGAGACATAGAAAACAAAACAAATGTTTTAAAATTATGGCTAACCCGTATTGTAAGAGGTTTAAATAACTTGAGTAATTGCTATAATACATATCCAACTTTTTCAGCTCTTTTGGATAACCATTTCACAGTTTTCACAATTTCAAAAGAATCTTTTTTTTTTTTTCAATAAATAAATTATTTTATTGGGGGTTCTTACAGCTCTTTTTTTTTTCTTCTCTTTTTTAACATTTTATTAGGGGCTCATACAACTGTTATCCCAATCCATACACACATCAATTGTGTAAAGCACATTTGTACATCGTTTCTCAAAACATTTTCTCTCCATTTAAACCCCGGCCTTTGGTTCTTCATTTTCCCCTCCCTCTCCGCTCCCCCCTCCCTCATGAGCCCTTGATAGTTTATAAATGGGTATTTTGTCATATCTTGCCCTGTCCAACGTCTCCCTTCATCCACTTTTCGGTTGTCTGTCTCCCAGGGAGGAGGTCACACACAGTTCCATGTAATCGGTTCCCTCTTTCCTACCCATTCTCCCTTTACCCTCCCTGTTTTGCCACTCACACCACTGGTCCTATAGGGCTCATCCGTCCTGGATTCCCTGTATTTTCAGTTCCTATCTGTACCAGTGCACCTCCTCTGGTCTAGCCAGTCTTAATTCTACTAGGTAGCAGGGTCACCAGAGATGAGCACGTTCAGGCAGACTTTCCAGATGAGAACAGAGGATGACGAGGGAAAGCGGTCCATGTCTAAGGGAATAGACAAGGACACATAGTCAGATAATAGTGCCAAGAGATGAGCGACTCAGGATGGAAAACACAAAATACAACTGAGGAGGAGTCGCCTTCTAAAGTAGGGTTGACTATGATGACGTGGCTGGGATAAAACTCTCATGACTCTCATTTGCTAAAGGGGTATGAAGTAAAATGAGAAGGAACAGCTACAAACACCCATTAATAATTGGAACGTGGATTTCCACTTTCCTACAGATGGACTTTGAGTTCCCAATCTGCACTCCCCCTCATTCACAATGATATGATATTTTGTTCTTTGATGCCTGATACCTGATCCCTTCAAAACCTCATGATCACACAGGCTGGTGTGCTTCTTCCACATGGGCTTTATTGCTTCTGAACTAAGAGTTGTATGAACCCCCAATAAAATAATTTTTAAAATTTTATCGTGCAGTATAGGAAGCATGGATTTACACAAACTAGAAGTCTTCAAAAATAAAATGGAATAGATAAAGATCAGTATCCTAGGAATTAATGTACTGAAGTAGACCAGATTGGCCATTTTGAATCAGACAATCATGTGCTTATTTATAACAGGAATAACTATTTCCAGAAGAATGGTGTTGCATTCATATTCAAAAGAACATTTTTAGATCCATCTTGAAGTACAATGCTGTCTGGTAGAATGACCTAGAAGGGAAACTTTGATGCTGTACTGATTTACTAATTTGACTGCTAATCACAAGGTCAATAGTTCAAAACCACCAACCACTCCTTGGAAGAAAGATGAGACTTTCTACTCCTGTAAATGACTCTACTTTGTCTTACAGAGTCGCTGTGAGTCAGACTTGACTCCATGACAGAAAGGCTAGAAGGACAATCAAGTTCAAACTCTTATTCCAATTTACAAAGCAATCACTAAAGCTAGTGATGAAGAAATTGAAGAACTGGACCAACTTCTTCAGTCTAAAATTGATAAAAAAATAACCAAAGCTGGATATCACATGGTAGAATTTTGCAAAACCAATTAACTTCTTTGCTGCAAACACTTTTTATCAATAACATGAATGAACCTGACTGGTGGTCACTGCACCCCTGCGCCTCTCCAGAGGGAGTACACAGGAATCAAATTGATATCCACAGAATGAAATGACGCAGAAGCTCAATACCAGCAGCCACACAACCCTCAACAGGATGAGTTGCTACAATGGTTGCAACAAAAGTCTCAAACATAAAAATTGTGAGCAGTGTTTCATTCTGTTGTTACGAAGGAGAACCCACTGGAGGGACCCTAGCAATGACCACAAAGCTTCCTTTTGAAAATCGCATAGATGGGATCATAGGAACATGAAATTGAAAAGAAATAGCTGAGGATTTTTCTTTCTCTAATAAAGAGATTCAATAATGACCCTAAAGCACATTTAGTAATGGGGTTGGGAAATAAGAACTAAACTGGATGATTTTAATGCTTTCTTTCATGCAGAGGTACCGTTTGGTTTTATTTTAGGAATTGGAATTTACTTGTTAACTTTATAAAAATTAAAGTTCAGGATTTGTATTTTTAAAGCATCCTAATACATGTTTTCCCACTTTATATATTACAATCTCTCTTAAGGAAATGAATAAGATTCCATGGAAATTGTAGCAATTCTGAAACCTGAGAGATGAGAAGAAACAAACCATAGGAAAAGATACAATCAGATTGGTATGCAAGTACACTGGGTTAGGATATATCTTTACCTAGGTAAATTGAAAGACTTTTGTGAGCTAAATTAATTTTGAATGATTGCAAATGCCATTAGTATTCTTTTTTGATGGTTAAGATAAGACTTTTTTTTAAATCTGCTTGTTTGTGAAATTTTTATATTAGACTCATGGATTAACAGGATTGAGATCTATGTTTGTTAGTACCACTGTTCTTGCAAACACTGAAGGAATATATTCATAATAAAAATCACTGTCCCCTATTCAAAAAATAATAGATACCAAACATAAACTCTCCAGAGCATGAGACCATTTATTCATGTATTATAGAACAATATAGACAATGAATTTGAAGAACCTTGAAAATTTTTTCATTCAATAGCCTAGTTAAAAATTTCCTGAAGATTAATTAATTTTATTGCATTTTTCTCATCTGACATTCTACATTTAATGGATTATTAGTCCATCTTATTCTATGGTTGAATGGCAGAGAATTCGTTATGCAGTATAGGTTGAAACAGGATTATAAATCCCCACCAATTCTTGAAAATTTACTGAACAAATCATTAACATTCATCTATTATCTTCTCTCTTTCCTAGACAAGAATCTGCCTCAAGATTAGCTGAGAGAAGAAATGGTAAATAAAGCAAGTGGAACTGCTTGGAAATTAATTGAAATTCTATAAGTGAAGCATGACATAATTCTCAGTGTTTACTATGATAACAACAAAACATTTTTTTAGAAATTCTTATAGAAGTGGTATATATGTTTTGTAATTTTTTCTAAAATAATATATAGTAAGATAACAGAATTTGATGGTGTCTAGGATGAATAAAGTAAAATAATGAAGGAAGTAAGAAGATGCCCCAAGAAGAGAGATATAATGATTAGACTTTAATCTTGACTAAATGAAAGAAATATTATCGAGATCTACCAAATTATTAAAATGACAAAGGGGAGAAAGACCTGGATTTAAATTCCATCCCTGCCACTTATTAACAGTGTGAACTTTAAATAATTTCAAAACCTTTGAGAGACTTTGTTTTATAATCTGTAAAACAGAATTTATAATATCACAGATTTTGAGAAGGAATACATTAACTTGTATTATCTTATAACAATGTGCTTAGCAAATATTAATTTACATCATTCTAAATCTTATCTCTAAATTGAGATGATTCAGATGAATATGCCACTATTTTATTAGATAAAATTATGGAACAGATTTTTATGAGATTCTAGAGATAAAAATTCTTAGTCATTTAATTATTATAAACTGCACACATATCCATAAATTATCAAGAAAAATAGGACCTTTTGAAGTTGAGGTAAACAGTTTGTTAGAAGGTTCTTTGATGATAATTTAAAATATTGCATTGATCAATAGTGAAATGTGGTGAGATTTATGATATCACAATACCTGGGTATCCATCATAGTCATCTGAGTAAGTGACTATATAGACCAGTATAGTATTGACAGTGATTATGAAGAATATTTAGAGTTCCACTCATGATGGAAAATATTTTCAGTTTTTATTGTTAAGTCATCTCATGGTTTCATTTTATATTTTAAAATACACTTTATTCGCTTACAAAATTCTTGTATAATTTACATAGAGAAAATGAATGGATTTTTAAGTCTTAAATTGATGTTTGGGCTACTGTAGGTATGTATCAATTCATATGACAACCACCCAGAACAGTATAGAGATAAACTCCATCACTCTAGGATGTTTCTTTGCCATACAGTTCAGTCACCCTATAATCACTACCAGAAATAACCACTCACTCATATTTCCTTTACAGAGTCACAGTCATAACGAATCATTGTCAGAAGGTAGTGGCCAGATGTCAAAGCACTGTCACACATTTGCATTTTAATAGACCCCTGAAGATGCCACTTGATACATAAAATCATATAGTGCTTAGCAGGAAGCAAGTGTTATCAGTGTGGGTACAGAAAAGTTTCCAAATATGTTAAAACAGGAAGAATTTGTTATTAAATAATAGAACACACATATCAAGAAGACAGATCTAGGGATAAAGGGGTTATTTGTAAATTAAGTGAAAAAATCAATGCAAATATTGACTCAGTTGTCACAAAATATATTACTTTGTGAGATTCATAAAGTTACTGATATATATACATAGATGCATCTAACTATGGTGTTGACAAAAATATTGAAATATTGAAAGTACCATGGACTGCCAAAAGGACAAACAAATTTGTCTCGGAAGAAGTACAGCCAGAACGCTCCTTAGAGGCAAGGATGGCGAAACTTCATCTCACTTGAAGTTTGGATGGAGAGACCAGTCCCTGTAGCAGGACATCATGCAGTGAAAAAGAGGAAGCCCCTCAGTGAGATAGACTGACACAGTGGCTGCTTCTACCTCTAATTTTCATGGCAAAGATCAAAACTTCAAAGTACTCTTTCCTCGATTCAACAAAAGGATCAAACATAAGACCAATTGTGAGGAAAGCTTAGGGTGGGGTGTATCTCCTTCCCGTGTACCTCAGTTTAAGAGTTGATGGCACTTAGCAACAGCAACAACAACAACATGTATAAGTAAATTTGCTACTATTTACAATTTGTAGTTCAATAGCAGAAATGACATAACAGAGCATGTTGAATGCAAGAGGAAGTCTTTTTGAAAATAAGATTTTTTTTAATGAACTAAAACAGGAGCGGTTGTGTTTTGTTAACTTCGTTTATAAACAATCGATTTGGAGGCCCAATGTTAAATCGAGTATAAATAATGTGTTGTTGAATTTAATATACCACATTTTTTCATATTCTTTCTTTGTAATATAAAGAATGTAGAATGTGCTATTTTCTGGTATTATTTTCTTCCTTTGTAAGTTAACAAGTAACTATCATTTCCCAAAGAATCATTGGTGGGGATTCACAGTTTTTCCTTTTCCAAGACATTAAATAATTACTGTTTCCTGTGCCATACTAGTATCAAACACGGTGCTAGCTGTTTTCATAGAGCATGCACCCTAGAGGGAAAAGATAGGCAAGCCCATGAACACATAAACAATAATTGTCAGGATTTAATTATTGTGTAGAAAATAAAGCAAGTAAAGCACTAAAAAAATGTGAGTGGGCTGTGACCGTTGTTTGAGATAATATGTTTAGAGAATGTCTATCTGAGAAGGTGACATTGGAGCAGCAGTGTGATTAAAGTGGGGACCGGGCAGGAAAGGCAGCCCTGCCGTTACCGGGGCAATAGCCATCTAGGCAGAAGAAAAGCAAGTGGACAACCTCTGAGGTGTGATTTTGGCATGTGAGGGCTACAGTAAATGGAAGAGAGAAAATGAATTAAATGGATGACTCAATTAACTGTTATCTCAGAAGGAATTGCAAGTCTCTGTAGGAAGTCCGTGTGTGTGTGTGTGTGTGTGTGTGTGTGTGTGTGTGTGTGTGTGCATGTTTCCTCCTAGAGTCTGCCACTGTCTACGTGTCCCCAACCCATCTCATTCTTTGTGACCATTCTTAGACTGAAAATGTATACCTGCCCTCTGACCATCATATCACTTGTTTTCTTTTAAAACAAAGATATGTGTAATAACCATAGTACTTCTAACTTTAGTTGTAGTTATTCCACACATTCCTAATTACACACATTCTAGGAAGGAAAATAATACTTTTGTGTTTTGATCTTTACATGTCTTGTAATTTTAATGGCAAAGTTCAAAACATCCAAGTATGTTTTCCCTCAACATTAAATTTCCTGACCCAAGGGATATCTATTATTATTTGTCAATTAGTGTTCTTCCATCATTCCCTAAGTTGTATATTTACATATAAACATATATAGATTTTATATGCATATTATGTACATATTATAGGTATGGATGCCTAATTATGTACGTAATTGGATATAAATCCTAAAGAAAGGGTATCAGGCACTAATGGAGCACTGATGAGTAAGTATTAGACTGCTAACGAGAGGCTGTAGTTCAAACCCACTATGGCTGTATGATGAGACTGCTCCCAGGACAATTTACATCAGAAACAATATGCCATGTCACTGTTTGTCAGAATTGACTCAGGAAAAATGGTTCGATTTTTTTTGTTGATTTATCATGGATTATGTGTTTGTCTCTAACATTTTCTATTTAAATGTTTTTTTAAATTTCAAATTAAAAAATAAAGTGTGTGTTTGTGTAGTTGTTAGGTACAGTCAAGTCAATACTAATACATAGAGACCCAATGCACACAACACACCAAAACAAGGCCTGGTCCTTCACCATTCTCACAATTGTTTTTATCTGTGAGCTCATGATGCAAGCACTGTGACCATCCATCTCATCACGTGTCTCCCCATTTTTCTCTGCCCTTCTGCTTTACCAAGCATGATGTCCCTCTGAAAGGTCTGCTCGCTCCTGATCACTTGCCCAAAGTACCGGAGGCAAAATCCCTTCCTTCTCAGTTCTGCGAGCATGCTGGCTGTACTCCTTCCAAGGCGGATTTGTTGGCTCTTTTGGTAGTCCATGGTGTTCTCCATATTCTTCACCAGAATGATAATTAAATGCATAAATTCTTCTTCAGTTTCCCTATTTAAAAGCCCAATTTTCACATGCATATGAGGCAGTTAGAAGTACCAAGAGGCAGTCATTCAAATAGAATAAAGGAATAATGTTTAAAATCAGTTTTAAAAAGTGGTTTAAACTATTAAAAAATGGTTTAAAACGTGTATGTCGATGTTGAATCCTCTCACCATATTTACTGAATTGGGATGGTGGGAATTTATCAGAGAAGTTGGATTATGTGAAGAAGAATGAGGCATCAGGATTGGAGGAAGGCTTGTTAACCAGTCTCTGTACAAATGACACAGGCTTGATTGTTGAAAATAAAGAGCACTTGAAGCACTTGCTGATGAAGATTAATGATTGTAATCTGCCATATGGGGTACAGTCACGGGACTGAGTCAGTTTCAGCAGAAACAATATCTAATTTTTTGTTAAATTTGGCAAACCAGTTGTTAAAGTGGCACTTGTAATCAAAGTTCTCTCTAACATGAAAGACAATGATTTGCAATGGAAATTGCAAATTTAATTTATTTGTTCTTTTTTTAACACTTTCTGTGCAAAAGCATATTCTATGTGTCAGTATTACTGTTCATTCTGTCCATAAGTATTTATTTATTCATTTCAGAAAACTTGTTATGCTTTTGATGAAATGCTTCATTTTTATTCCCGTGAATTTGTTAGTTCACTAAACAAACAGAGAGTGTAAAGGGGAAAGAGTTCAAACAACCAAGAACTACATGCTCATTCATTTCAGTTTTAGGTTATGCCCCAAATTCTTAGTAGCTATTATGAATGAATTATGCAATTCCTGAAACTGTTGAAAGAACTAAAATGTTGTCACATGCTATCTGTGATCAGATTACATCTATCGTCCTTCAAGGAAATCCAGTGACTACAACTATTGTGCAGCTTTATGGACCAACCACAAAAGTTAATGATGAATATATTGAGCACCTCTACCAAGGACTTCATTTGGGAAAATGATAAAACATGCAATTACGATGCATTTATAATTATTGGTGATTGGAAGGTTAAAGTTAGAAGCAAAGAGGAGGGAACAGCAGTTGGAAAATATGGACTTGGCGATAGAAATGAAGCTGGAGATCGCATGGCACAAATGGCAAAATCAACTTGTTATTCATAGCAAATATCCTTTTTCAACAACACAAAAGGCAAGTATAGACATGGACTTCCCCAGATGAAATACAAAGAAGTCAAATTTACTATATCTGTGAGAAGATATGATAGAGAAGCTCAATATCAGTAGCTAAAAGCAGGCCAGGACAGACTGTGGAACAGACCATCAATTGCTCATGTGTAAGTTCAGGATAAAGCTGAAGAAAATTAAAACAAGTCCACAGGAGCCAAATTACAACCTTGAATCTATTCCACCTGAATTTCGAGAACATGTGAAGAACAGATTTCATGCGTTGAACACTAATGAGAGATGACCTGATGAGCTGTGGGAGGACATCATGAATAGCATTCATAAAGAATGCAAAAGGTCATTAAGAAGAGAGAGAAAAAAGACAAGATCAAAGTGAATGCCATAAGAGACACGGACAGGGAGCTGCACACGGAACTGCACATGGACAGGGACCTGCCAGAAGTTCAGGCCAGAATCAGAGGAGGACGTGGAATAAGGGGTGTTGCTGATGCCAGATGGATACCGGATCAAAACAGAAAATACCAGGAAGATGTTTACTTGAATTTCATTGACGACCCTGAAAGGTATTCTCTTGTGTGGGCCGTACAAAGACTGTGAATAAGTTCCATAATGGGAATTCAGGAATATTCCATTGCATTCATGGGCAAATTGTAAATGGATCCAGAGGCAGTTGTATGAACAGAAGAAGGTAATAATGAAGACTTTAAACTCAGGAAACGTGTGTCATGGTTTTATCCTCTCACCATCCTTGTTCAAGCTCTATGCTGAGCAAATCATCAGAAACTGGGTTGTATGGAAAAGAGTGTAGCATTGGGATTGGAAGGAGGCTTATTACCAGGCTATTGGGGTGCAGATGACACAATGTTGCTTTGCTGAAAGTGAGGAGGAATCGAAGCACTTGCTGATGATAAGCAAAGAGTGTAACCTTCAGTATGGATCACAACTCAGTGTAAGGAAGACCAAAATCCTTATAAATGGACCAATAGATAACAATAGATAACCAAAGCATGGTATTCTCCATTGCATCAGATGCATGTGAAACTTGGATATTAAAGGAGGAAGACTGTAGAACAGCGGTTCTCAACCTGTGCATCGCGACCCCTTTGGGGGTCAAGCAACCCTTTCACAGGAGTCATCTGAATCATAACAGTAGCAAAATGACAGTTATGAAGTAGCAATACAAATAATTTTATGTTTCGGGGCTGGGGGTGGTGGTCACCACAACTGGAAGAACCGTATTTGAGGGTCATGGTATTAGGAAGGTTGAGAACCACTGCTGTAGAAGAATGGATGCATTTGCGTTGTGGTGTTAGAGATGAATATTGAAAGCGCCATGAACTTCTAAAAGGACAAAGTGTTTTGTATTCAAAAAAGTAAGGCCAGAGTGCTCCTTAGCAGCAAGAACGGTAAGATTTTTGTCTTACAGACTTTGGACATATTGTCAGGTGAGGCAACCCTTGGAGAAGGACATCATGTAGGCTAAAGTGGAGGAGCAGTGAAAGAGGAAATCCCTCGACGAGATGGATTGACATGGTGGCTGCATCAATGGGCTCAGACATAGGAACAATTGTGCGGGTGGCACAGGACGGTGCAGTGTTCGCAGGACACTACGGTGGGAGCCTACTCAATGACACTGAACGACAATAAAAACAAGAGCAAACCTCACTGTCTCAGGGGACAGACTGCCAGACTCTTCCTTAGACATGCAAATGTAAGAATTCATCTCTCAGACTTTGGACATGTTATTGGGAGATATCAGTCCTTATAAAAGGACATCATGCTTGGCATGTAAAGAGGATGATCCTCCGAAAGATGAAATAACACATTGAGTGCAACAATGGGCGCAAGCACAGCCACAATTCCAAAGACAGTGCAGGACCGTGTGGAGCTCTGTCTGGTGGACATAGGCTCACCATGACTTAGAGTACAATCGCTATCACCTAACAGCAACGATGAATGGCCCAGATTCAGAAGTGAATGCTAGGGTGACCCTTTGAGGCAATGAACCACAACCAACCTGGATGCTTCCTGAAGGGCAGAGGGAGATGGGACGGGGTTTAACAGAAGGCGATGTCCAATCTTAGCTGTGACCACGTGACCAGCTACAGAGCATTGGGTCTCTGTCTGGGTGGGATTGAATCACCCACCTTTTGACTAGCAGTCAGATGGTTAACCCCTGCCTCTACCCGTGGTAATAATAATGCTCATTCTTACCAATTGTTTCAAAGCATTGTTCATTTCTTTTTAGGTTTAAATTAGGTTAAACTGTGCTAATCTCAATATATCTGCATATATTAGAGTCAAGCAGATTTAATATCCAAAACTAAAATTAGGAAAATAATTATGAATTGTATAATAGTTTGATAATTCATCTCTTTTTTATACAATTAATTTTATATCAATTAGATATGTGTCTGCCCTAAGAATAGTTATGACCTCTGATGAGACATAAATTGCTAATGATAGGAGACACATTTTCTCATTTTTGTCAAGATCTTGCTAGATGTTCTCCAATAATTGAGATGAAAATGAAACTTTTATTGTTTGGGTTTCCGAGCATGGCAGGATGTTGCTAGTCCCCTTGACTTGGTTTTCCTTATTTAATATCATAAATAAAATTGTAGATAAGTATGCATGTAAAAGTTTATGATATTTTCAGCTCTGGAAATAAACACAAATAAATAGAGATATATGGATTTTCATTTTTATGAGCTTGTTTTCTGTTACTCATTTCAAAGAAGGTGTGTTGTAAAGGCATAAGTTAGCTTGACATTAGAGAGGGAGTGAAAGAGGAAGCCCTGATTTCTCCTCTTTCATACACCCTGTTGTCCCAAATATCTGGAAGGCTGTCAGACAAAACGCATTATCTTTTCTGCTCTGCCCCCAAAGAATTTATTTAGAATATTTGTGAATATTATTGTGAAAATCTGCACATAAAAAACTGCAGATCTCAAGTTTTAACAATAAGAACTGATTTTTTTTTAAATGAAGTACTTTAAAAAATTAAGTAGAAAGTTTGTTTGTTTGTTTTTATTGTTTTTAATGATCCAAGCTGAGGCTAAATTGCCATCTGTTCAGAATACCATAAATAAAGAAATGCTTTAGGGAGATAAGTAGCTGGAGAGTGAACTACTTATCAATAACTCCTCTTCCTATATGACAGCACTCTAATTTTTATGTACTTGTATTTCATTAAAATACATATGTTATACTAGAAAGTATTTAAGAAGGTGTACTAGAATTTGTGTTAATCAAGAGATCGTATTTAATAATATTTTTGTTTACATCATCTAACTCATTAGAAGATGAGTTATAATCATTAACAAGTTGAATTACCTGACATCCCCCTCCTATCCTGCAATAGATACTCTAAAGTCTAAATCCTTTTCTGCCTGTGCCTAATGGTCATTAAGTGAAAATGGGCATCTGGAATAACTCAGTTGGGGTTCACTTTAGCACAATTCTTTTTAGCAGTTGGAAATCTATCTGATGCTCTCACCCACTGTTTTCTCGGAACATCAGTGCTCCATAACTGTCTTTTACAAGGGAATTCGCTTGCTCCCTTCACTAGACTCTACAGACGGAATCACAAGAGTCACCTGTGAGTATTCTGGGGAGGAGGGAGCAGATGTTAGCGAGGGGAGTAGTTACAGCTTACTTTCTAAGCAGAATTAAGATTTATGGACCTATGCAATCTGCAGCAACTGGAGCTAAAAAATGCTACTACTGAAAGAAGCTCTGGACTCCTAGCAGTGAATTTCATGGCTAATAATTATCCATGCTGAAATAGAATCATAAATCAAAAGTCTAAAATGTATGGACTGTACTAAGTGTTATCAATTGGTATGCTATTTTCAATGATGCCAACTTCTCTTCACTAAATAATGACATACTTCTCCAAGGGCCTAACGCTGTCCATCTACACACTTATTTTTTCCTCACTGGCAAGGAGCAACAACACTGAGCTACTAGATTTGGTCCACAGACAGTTCTTGTAGAAATTTTATTTTGTATGTTGCCGTTGTTCAGAATGCATTCGCAATTTCTAATATATGGTCTTAATTGAAGAAGTATTGGTATGTAGTCGAGGGAAGATCAAATGACTTTTATTCAGTGTACATAGTTTATCTTGCTAAAAGATTAAGATTGGCGCTTCTATTTTCTTCTGTGTATGCATGTGCATACACCCTGACTAAACCAGGAAACTTGAAAATATTTCTCTAACTTCCCTTTCTAATGTACACATATCCAATGTATGCGTTTCCTGTCCTGTACTTACCTAAGATAAGACAATAAAACATAATTTATTTGATTAAATTTAGCATTTAAAAAGTCCGAACCTAAGAGAAATTATAATTACATGCCATCTTTCATATTTTGAGTTATGCAACTTTCTGGGCTATGTTTAAAATGTGCTTACAAAGTGAATCTCTCTTTACTTTATATTCATTTTGGCAGAACATTTCTCATGTTACTTTTAGTCTGGATTCTCTAGAAGAGCAAAGCCAAAGGGGCATATAGGTAAATCGAGAGAGATTGACTTGAAGAAATGGCTTATGAAACTGTAAGGAACTGCTCGCATAATAGCCATTTTGGAAGGTCAGAGTGGGTTAGCCTGCAGACGGAAGACCTCGGCGGGTCCAGGCGGGTCCATGCGGTTGCAGGAGATGATGAAACCCAGGTATGCAGGTCACCAGGCAGGTTGGAGGCCTGTGCTGGCACACGGAATTGCTGGGCTTATCCAATTCATAACTGGCATGTCAGGGGGCAGGCCAGCCACTTCTTTTTTTTTTTTTAACAGTTTATTAGGGCTCATACAACTGTTATCGCAATCCATACACACATCAATTGTGTAAAGCGCATTTGTACATCATTCCCAAAACATTTTCTCTCCACTTAAACCCTCAACATTAGGTCCTCATTTTTCCCCTCCCTCCCCGCTCCCCCCTCCCTCATGAGCCCTTGATAGTTTATAAATGGGTATTTTGTCATATCTTGCCCTGTCCGACGTCTCCCTTCACCCACTTTTCGGTTGTCTGTCCCCCAGGGAGGAGGTCACACACAGTTCCTTGAAATCGGTTCCCTCTTTCCTACCCATTCTCCCTTTACCCTCCCTGTTTCGCCACTCACACCACTGGTCCTATAGGGCTCATCCGTCCTGGATTCCCAGCCACTTCTACAGGCTTCCATCCTTATCACTGGCGTTGAGATGACAAGAAAAGGGCCGGATTGAGAATGCGAGTGAGCCCTGCCAGAGACCAACCCCGCTGTGCACCAGAGGCAGGCCACATTCCAAAACACGGCCCTCTCAACTGATTGGCTGCTCCTATAAGATCATACGAGTTCAAATTTTCTATAGTGTTACCACATCGTTTCTAACTTTCAACTCATGATCTGCTTTTCAAGTACCTAATAATATTCAGTCTACCTATTGGCCTCATCAAAACCTCACACTCACCCCCTTTTTCTCTTTTCCCTAATCCATCTCAGCAAATCATCAATAGCCTTGACAGAAACATTCTCTTACGCTCCTGCACTTCATCCCTCTGGCCTTGTATATGAGGGGAGAGAGTTATATTTACGTTTCTAACCCTCGGTTATCATAGATATGTCTTCCATTTGCAATCAAACTTGATTCTAAATAGTGCATGTCAAATGATGCTTAAGAAAGCAAGCTATATTTTTTTTATTTAAATAAGTGTCCTTCATTGGTATTATTAAAATAAAACCAATGCAGGACAATTATTTAAAGTTTCAATAATGTAGAAATACAAGCTCTTGCAGTAAGAAGAATAGTATTATTTCTGAGAATCACCTTTTTGTTCTGGTAATTCTTACAGTTTTCAGGAATTAGCTCTGATCTCACTTGCGCATGGATCCGTCCTCTGATATACTCAGGCTAGATCAACATGTGCCTGCTCTGTGCTTGCCTACATCCTGCTGCAATGTTCTTTTTATAACGTTGGTCAGAGTAATTATACACTAGAGTCCTGAGTGGCACAAGTGGTTATCAGGCTGAGCTGCTAACCTAAAGGTTGGAAGTTCAGGTTCACCGACATGCAGAAAAATATTGAGAATAATATAGAGCACAGCACTATGCTGTTGTCCCTGAGTTGGACATGAGTTAGCGTTAACTCTGTGGAAATTTTTTTTTAAGTGAACACCTGCTTTCTTATGTTTCAGAGTCCTATTCTGGTACAAAAGGTTAAGAATGCAGGCACTTACTAAGAGAAGACTGGCAAAGCAGACCTCCCTAGAGGCAGCTCAGCAGAAAGTCTACTTCCAGAAGAGAAGTGGAATGGAAAACCCAATACATCACAGTCTATTCCTTCACACATGGGGTCATTGTCCGTCGCAATCAATTCAATGACAAATGATTTGCTTATTGTTCTTTTTATTTGCTGTCTCAGACAGACTTTACTTTTTTAACGAGGTTGTATTATATCAAGAAAACTCTACCGTTCCATTATGAATTGAGCCAATCGTGTGAGTCTTTTTGAGATGTAGTCATTGGTGTACTATCTCAGCAAGCCGATGATTTCAAAACCATTTGTAACCACACAAAATATTTGAGTCTTAACATTTTTGTATCAAAAGACTTGACATTCATATGAATTCAATAGAAAACCCCGAGCTTTCCTCACATAAAATCCATAAAAGTTTAATTGTAAACAGTAATGTCTAAGAAACACTTCTCATAAATATTTTTTCCAATTGGTTGTTTGTTCTAGTTTGGCAGAGCTAAATGACTTGGTTATTTATCTCCCTTCTATCTGAGTAGAAAAAAATTAGGTGAATAGTCACGATCGGTGTTTGTCTCTTTACAGTAAACCACTTAAACTGTACCTGACTCTGGATAAATTGCGTTTCCCCGTGGTATCTGTAATTTTAAAATGAAGATGTGCTTTATCAACGCTACTCCATTTTTGGTCCCTGATTGGAATATCCATCAATTGTTTTGAAGCAGCTTTAATGAGGACCTAACAAATTACCTCAATAGCTGTGACATTTGCTATAAAATATTATACAATAAGTTGCTCAACTTTTGCAATATATTTCCCTGTCACACTGCACATTGTTTTAGGACCCTTAAAATATTCCACTTTAATTTATTCAATAAATTTAACTTGGCTATGTGTAGTACTTTAAAGGGCTAATTCAA
>NW_022103908.1:13748688-13751070 GCF_000313985.2 Echinops telfairi | reverse complement strand
TTGTGGGTTGTGCACTTTTAAAGAGACAGAAAAGGTCATAAGTATACAGACTCCAGATTATAGACTGGAGCTGGAAAGTTTTAATTGTGAATTCCTTATTAGAAGATAGTTGAGATTTTAAAAGTATTTATAATGAATTGATTATTTATATGAATTAATTTACGGTGTACCCTCAAACCATTTATATTTCCTGAATTTTAAATGTTTGTACTCATCAATGAACAATGCTATGAATTAATTAGGCAGCATATTGCTTACAAAGAGCCCTCTTGGTGCTGCGGATTAGACATTGGGCTGCTGGCCTCTAGGTGGCAGGTCAAGCTCTCCAGCGGCTGCATGGGGGAGAGAGGAAAGTGGACTGCTCCGGTGAAGATCAAGTCTCGGAAACCCTACTCAGGGTCCTGAGTAGGAATTGACCTAATGGCAGTGAGTTCGTTTGTCTTGGGTGATAGATCTTAAGAGAAAAGCTCTCTTCACATGCTTGATTACCTGATGAATTTCTAATCTTTGTAAGAGTTAAAACGTTTTTAAAGAAAATGAAAGTTGCATATAAATTCACAAATACAATGAATGTCCATGGTATTTTTCAGTGTATAGAGAATTTTGAAATTACATTTATTACCGCCTTAAAGAATAAATGTGTTACACAATTGATAAAAAGTAGTTGATATTAATTCACATTTAAAATATTAATGCTTTTAAAAATTAGCATATTTCCTTTTAATGTTATTTGATTTTGTCACATGTTTCTAACATGAACTCTCTCTCTCTTTCACTTTCTCACTTTCTCACTTTCTCACTGTTCATAGGCATCACCCAGAGGCTTTGATGTATTTCTTTTGGTGTTCTCATCTTAAACTTAAAGCATCAACAATAAATCTGAAACAAGTTAACAGTGAACTGTTTCATTGATTCATAACTTTAAACTTCCCATTGTTAATGGTCTAGGCTTAAACCAAGTAAGAATCATGGTATATTTTTTGTTTGTTTGTTTGTTTTAAACTGACATACTGGATGGTTTTGTTGTTGTTGTTGTTTTTAAATTAAAGCAGAGACCCTAGATCAGATGATGCTGACTATTTATTCTCTTAGGTCCAGTGGACACAGAGGATACTCAGAGAAAATTTGGTGTGAGATTTAAGTTTGGGGATGCTATTTCTGTTACATATGTATGTTTTCAGCTGTGCATTGTACTCAAGCCCACATAGAATATGCATTCCTCTATTATGTCTATAAAAGAGTCCTGGTGGCGCTCTGGGGCTAGTCATTGTATTACTGAGCGTAAGATTAGCTTTTCAAACAGGCTGGCTGTTCTGCAGATGAAAGATGAGGCTGTCCACTCCTTTAAAGATTTATAGTCTCTGAAACTCTGATGCGGGTCAGTTACTATGAGTCAGAATACCCTCTAAGACTGTGGGTAAACCCAGTACTGTCATCAAGTAGATTCTGACTCATTATGACCCAAAGAAGCATCACAGGACCAAGTCGAACTGCCCCTCAGGGTTTCCAAGACAGTGAATCTCTGATGAAACAAAATCGCCCATCTTTCTCCCACAGAGCAGCTGTTGGTTTTAAACATCTCACCTTAAAGTTATAAGCTGGACATTTTAATAATTATGTCAAATATTGTCTATATGATTAAGTATGATCTAAATATTTAAACCTAACATACACCATTCTTGATTTGAAGCCATGCACTATCTCCTGGTTCTTTTTAAATGATTTACTCCTGGTCTGTGTACAGGTTCTGCATGAGCAACATGAACAGCCATGGAAGCCTGGCTCTTTGCACTATGGCGCAGTTTGCTCCAATCCAGAGTCAAATGCCTTTGCGTAGCCACTGTCCAGCAGACATCAGAGACAGCCCTCATTCCACACTCTCTCCTGAATTCTGGTTAACTTGCTGCCAAATCCCTACTAATGCTGGACTGTGAACATTTTTATTTACCTTCAGCAAAATTTTACATTTGACTATATGTGTGGTATTCTCCATAATTTCCACATTCTTCTAAAGTACGTTTCTTTGGAATAGATACAAATATGGATCTTTTCTAGTTGATTGGGCAGATAGCTGTCTTCCGAATTTCTCATCGTAGAATAGCGAGTCCTTCCATTTGTATTCTGTCAAGTCGTGGAGCCTTGTTTTGCCAGTGCATTAAACACAACATGAACTTGCTTCTGCAATAGAAAGGTTCTTCAGCATAAGCTACCTTGTAAGATAGTTGAAGATCAACTATTTTCCTTCAATCTTCTTTTGAAGCTTTCTGCATCATTCAATAGTTTCCCATTGAATTAGTTAAAGTTTATTGTGCCAACCTGGCTGGTAAACACATGTGGGGTTAATTGAAGGGCAGAGAGATAAATGGCTCAGTGAGCCTCGCC
>NW_022103908.1:13707475-13747272 GCF_000313985.2 Echinops telfairi | reverse complement strand
CACTCTCACTAAATGGTGGACATCAACATCTTTGCTTTTCAACACTTTAAAGACATCTTGGGCAACAGATTTTCCCAATGCAATGAGTCACTTGATTTCTTGGCTGTTACTCCCTTGAGAATTGATTGTGGATCCAAGCAGACAAAATCCTTGGCAACGTCAATGTTTACTCCATGGATCACGGTGTTACCTCTTGGTCCAGTCATAAGGATTGTGGTCTTCTTGACATTGAATTATAAACCATATTGAAGGCTGAAATCCTTGATCTTCATCAGCAAGCATATCAAATACTGCTCATTTTCATCAGGTAAGGTTTTGTCATCTGCATATTACATGTTGTAATTAAGATTTCCTGCAATCCTGATGCCACCATCTTCTTCACATAAGCCAGCTTCGCTGATTATTTGCTCAGCACACTGATTTGAACAAGTATGATGAGAGGATACAACACTGGAATAGACCTTTCTTGATTTTAAACCATGCAGTACTCATTTGTTTTATTTGCACAACGGCGTCTTGATCCATGCACAGCCCTCTCATGAGAACCATGCAGGTGTCCTGTCATTCCCACTCTTCCCAAGGCTATTCATAGTTTGTTATGATCTACACAGGCCATGGCTTTGGTATATCAATAAAATACATGCAAATATCCTTCTGGTATTTTCTGCTTTCAGCCAATATTCACTTGACATCAGAAATGATATTCCATATTCCACACCTGCTTCTGAATGCCCCTGAACATCTGACAGCTTCCTGTCCATATCCTGATGATACCACTGTTGATCTAGTTTTTGGATGATCTATTTGACCACCCAAACCTTTAATATTGCTATAGGAAGCCTGTTTCTTTTTTCAGTTCTTTTAACTTCAGAAATGCTGACCAGTTCTTCCCTATGTCATTAAATACACCATTATAATACTTGGGATTCTTAATTTCCCCATAAAATTTTACCTTCAACCCTTTTACTTTGTCATTTTTCCCCATTTGCTTTAGCTATTCTTTGTTCAAGTGCAAGTTCCTGAGTCTCCTCTGACATACATTTTGCTGTTTTTTAGTTTTTATTAAATTCCTGTATTTTCAATGGCCATTTGCTTTTTCCATGTATGATATTCTTTATTTCTTCCAACAATTCCCCTGGCCTTTGGTCACAATGAATCAGTCTGCCCTTGAAGGGTCTTTTAATTACTTACAAGTATAGGAGTATGTCTCTGAATATACTCAAGAAATGTTCTTGTTTTTTGGTTCTCATGGACATCATTTATATTTTTTAAGCATACACTTGAGTTCACTTACATATAAATATTTGATAATCTGTTCCACAGTTGGCATTGTGGCCTTGCTTTAAAGATGATATTGAGCTTTCCCACTGTTTCTTTCCACAAATGCAATCTCTTTAATTCCTGTCTATTCCATTTGGCAATTCCACCTGTAGAGACACTCTTTATGTTGTTGAAAAGGTATTAGAAAAGGGGGAATATAGCACCAATGAAACATACAACTTTTGTCTAATTCTTTGGTGCTTCCTTCCCTCCACTATCATGATCTCAATTCTACATTACAAATCAGGTTAGACCAGAACATGAACACTGCTACAGATAAGAGCCCACAACACATGGAATCCAGGATAAATAAACCCCTCAGGTCCAACAATGAGAGAAGAAATACCAGGAGAATTAGGGGAGGGTTGGGGGAGAAAGGGGAAATCAATTGAAATGATAAACCTATAACCCCTCCCAGGGGGGAAAACAATGAAAAAGTGGGTGAGGGGTGATGGAGGATGATGTAAGATATGAAACTAATAATCTATAACTTATCAAGGGTTCATGAGGCATAGTGGGCGGGGGAGGGAGGGGACAGAAATGGGTAGCTGATATCAGGGGCTCAAGTGGGAAGAGAATGCCTTGAAAATGATGATGGCGGCATATGTGTAAATGTGCTTGACACACTGGAGGAACGTATGGATTGTGATAAGAGATGTAAGAGCCCCCAATAAAAGTATTTTTAATTAGTAATAAAAGAAAAAAGAGAAAGGAATAAGGTGTTTGTCTTGCTAAATTCTATCATGTGGTCTCCAGCATTGCTTCTGTCTTTACATCTTATTTTCCAATTACTCTTCTTTCCTTTTGTTACAGCTTTTACACTCTAATAACCAGTGATGGTCACTGCATCCTAATTACATGTGGGATCAGATTCAGTCGGAAGATCACAGAAAGCATTGTACAGCATTCAAAGTAGATCTTTAAAGTTTTGTGTTGACAATGAATGGGGTGTCATATCTTCAATTTAACCTTTTGTGGAATAGTAAATTATATTATTGTCTGATTCAAAATAGTGAATACCCATTCATTCCAGTTCTCTAATACCTAGGGTATTGATCTTTATGTGTTCTCTCTCATTTTGACAACTTCAAAGTCTTTAGACTCATATGCCTTATGGTCCACATTTTACATATTAATATTAGTGTTTTTTCTCATTTTGAGTCATGCCCCACCAGAAAACAAAGGTCCCCAAAGCTTTGTTTTACTGTGCAACTCATGTTGATTCTACTTTGAAAAGGCAGCTCTTCCCCAGCCACAGTTTGAGTGCTTTCTATTCTGAGGCTCTCAGTTTCAGCACCTCAGACAATGCTCCATTGCTATTAATAAAGTTTTGGGGGCTAATCCCCTGAATGGACTGTGTCTTCCTTCTTTGTTGCCTGGATTAGTCTATCCTTTCTACTGAATCCTGTGCACAATATGTGACTCTGTTGGTATTCAAAATACTAGTCGCATAGTTCTTCTATCACAACAACACCCAAGCCTGTCAGATAAGTAGTAGTTGAAAATATTGGTATCAGCTAATTCAGGTAAAATGTGTTGCCATGAATCCTTAATACTGAATGATGCTTTTTAAAAGTTTTAATAATATATTTCTATTTGAAATTCATTTTTATTTCCACATTCTGTGTTTGTGTGCAAATTAAAAGATTCGCTCACTGCCACTGAGTGGATTGGAACTATCGTGACCCAGGGGCCAGGGGAGCACTGCGCCTGTGGGTTTCTGAGTGCTACTCTGTGGGAGGAAGCAGCCGCCTCTTTCTCCAGCGCAGCAGTTGCTGGCTTCTAACTCCAAGCTTGCAGTTAGCAGCCCAACACGTAACCACTACACCACCGGGGCTCCTAATTATAAGCTAGGGTTCTCTTAGTCTACGCTTCCAACTGGTTCTTGTAAGAAATAAAAATTAGACAAAAATGGTTTTATGAATATCAATTGGGATATTAAAAGGAAACATAGAAGACAGTGCCTGACATAAAATAAGAACATAATAAGTGTTAAACTGTAGTATGATCATTCTTATTACTATTTCTCAAAACTCATTTTCTGTGAGCTTCATTATCCTTTCCTCCAGTTGCGTATCCCATTACCAGAGTGGGTTATAACACAGGTCCTTCCCCTCTCTAAAAACACTTTTCTCCATTTGGTCTCATTTGCAGTAAAGTGTTCTAATCTGGGTAGCTTGATAAATTAGGAATGCATCTTTGTATTTTTCTCTTGAGGTTGCCAACAGGTTAATAACTGGCTGCTAACCTAACTGGAGGTTCAAACTTGCCTGGCAGACCAGAAAGAGAGAAGTCCTGATGATCTGCCTCTGTAACTATGACAACTACCCCTTGCTCCTGGTCCTCCATAACTAGATTCCCTGTCTCTTCTCCTCCAGGATGTTCTGTCCGTGGGCCTCGTCCACTAATGAGGCAGTGTTCACTGTGTCGCTTAGTTACCACTCCTACCCGGAATAGCCAACAGAGATGTGGTGGCAACTCCCTTGAAAATAAAAGAAATCATTTTAAACAAGAGATTACAACCATAAAAATCCTAGGAGTAAGTTCTGCTGTGTGACATTGGTCACAATATGCACGAAAGTCTCTAACAACAGCCACTTGACTTGACATAAACTGTTCATTTTTTCTGAACTATCCTAACAGGGAATTTACAGATTATGTGTTTTGACATAAAATCCTACTTGAGTATGTTTTCCTTCTTTTAAAAATAGAAGACACAGCATTCCTATTTCTTTTTAAAGCCAAGAATGTCTCATGATGTCTGACATGTTCTGTGCTCTTAATGAGCAATTTTTTAATTAAACTGATAGTTATGCAGTACGTATTCAATTAAGGTCTCTCCACATATTACCGTCAAAGTGAGTAGTGAAGTACAGACGCCTGATTTAATTTCTATGGGAAAACTTCTCTTGACTTCTAGGCATAAATTTTTCAATTCTATGTACTAATTATATCACATAAAAAGTGATAGGAACAATGTTGGTTTTCTGGTCTTGGGACTTTTGGTGCTAAGCCTAAGAAAGTCCTGGGCAAGCTCGAATGGTTGTTTATTCTAATGCAATCTAAAACCATACTAGTTGTGAACAAATCAACTCAAACTAATGACAACTATACATGCTTCAGGGTAAACCTGGGCTCTATAGGGTTTTCAGTGTCTGCAATCTTCAAAGTAGAATATCAGGCCTTTCTTCCAAGGGGTCTTTGGGTGGATTCTCACTCACTCACTCACTGCCAGTGAGTGGATTCTGGCTCCTAGCTACCCTATAGGGCAGTATAGAATGGTCAAAATCTCCAATTGCTGACCTTGAGCCTAGCAGCCAAGATGTATCACTCTGCTACCATAGCTTCTGGTATGCATAGACACAGACGATCACAATGACTAGTTCTATTAGCAGCTGCACATTTGTTTAGCCACTTTTATCTTTCAGGGCCTACTCTAATTAGACACCCTAAGTAAATTAATAGATATTATCAAACAATTATACATTTATAGAAAAGTAAAATATAATTTGCATGATCTCAGACATCTTTTACAAAGTGTAGTATGATAAACCTATTAACATTAAAAATATTGAATTATGTAATCAAGACAAATATTTATACTATGGAAGAGTTTTATAGCCCTTTTTCTGAAGTAATTTATGTGCATGCCTGCATAACTCACCTACAAATGCTACATATTACAAAAATAACAAGTCATTTAAATGATTAATAATTCTCAAATCACCTGTATTTATGATATATTTATTTTTTACTGGAAGTATTCTTATTCTCAATATGTGGTTAGCTGGTTAGTTTCCTTTAATTTGATAGAGTTTACCTAAATTTTAATCCTTCTTTTTTTTAAACAGCATTGATCTTTACACAATCAAATGTCAGAGTCAATGTAATGAAGTAGTCGCGGGCATGGGTAATGGAGTCACAGAAACCAGAGTCACAGCTTGGTACTCAGCACTGAGAAACCTGGAACTCATTACATGACTCAACGTCCACCTGCCTTCTCATCATCAGTGTAGACCTAATAACAATGACACGACCCCAAACTGTAAAGTTGAAAGAAAGAGGGAATGAGTTGATTACTTGTCTGAGAGGAAACATCCTTTGGCATTTTGAATGCTACCAAGAAAAATAAATAAATAAAAGAATACTGAACTACCAAAAATATGCTAGTGCTCAGAAATGTGTGCACTGAGGAGAAGGGAATATGAGAGGAATCATTTTTCTCTATATAATTTTGGTCAATGAAAAATTATATGTTTATTATATGTTTGACATCAGATGTTTAATTTACTTATTTGCTTCTGGGTATGTGAAGTGACTCCGTTACATTTGGGTTCTGTTTTTTTAAAAGGCCATATGAAGTATTACTCTTAAATAACAATTGGAATATCCCATTCAGAAGAATGGGTGGGGGACAGCCTTAGCTGATGTCCTCTGGCTTCCCTATTGCCACAAGGCAGGGCTCAGACATGCCTTCATCCTCCAGCCTTCTTTACCTATGCTGACACCACACCTTCCTCCCACTCCTCCCACAGGACTCTCTTTCTATACTGTGTTGCAATAGTCCCAATGAACTCAGAGACAATACTCACAATTTAAGAGGTTTATTAGGGAAATTCAAGGTCACCATGAATCAGGATCAGCAAACAGAAAGGCCAGAATTATCTCTCCATAATAATCCCTTCCTCCATCAAAAGTCAAATCTCTTTCTGGTCCTTAGCCTCTTGTCAAGCATTCCTGGGCCTTTGCCTTCATGGACCAGGGAGCCTGCCTGTCACTGCAGCGCACAGCCCCACAGTCTTAGCACTGCCTCTCTTCTCTGCCCCATTGTCCCCATGATCAGTCTCTGGTGCCTCTGACCTCAGTGCCTTCTGCTGCTTCACACAGACGTCCTGGACATGTTCTTCTGATGGTTCCTGGGTTTCTTTCTGCTTCCAAATGGCTTTCACGCGTCAGTGAAATCGCTTTGATAGAGTTGTGGGTTTTGTCTTCTAGATGACCAGATGCCCAAAGAAACAAAGGAAGGTGTCACACTCCATAGTCGCCTTAAAGGTGCCCCCAAGGAAACACAGAGTGTGGCTTGGTTCACATTATCTACTATGGCCAGGACTTAACCCCACCTTCATCCCGTACCAGACCTCAAGCTGGATCATAGCCGTATGCATAGAGTCCAGAATCACACTACACTAGAAGAGTCATAATAATGACTACATCTCAAATATGAACACAAAGCTACATTCTAAATGAACTAATCCTTAATATCTAGTGCCATTTTTCGTAGATAAAACCATTTTCATGAATAAATACGTGTACTAGTAGAAACATGTGGAAAATCTCTCAGGCCTACAGAGGAAAGAGCCCATGATGAGAACGAAACCCATGACAACAGGATGATCAATTTGTAAACCGCCTGATATATAGTCTTTGCAGCATGATCTCAAACATACTTCTGAATCTCTTGAATTAAAATCAATGTTGTTTATTGGATTCAAATATACTTAGCATTGTTTCACTGCAAAAAAGAAAGGCTTGCTATATAAATCTGAAAATGACCTGCAAATATCTTTTTGGTTCTCTGGGAAAACCTTGAGGAGACAATCCCTCAAAACCAATTTGTAAGTATCTTGAGATACTTATAGTGTAAGTTTTTGTCTTTTTGTGGTCTTGTGTTTGCTTTGTGATCTATAGAGAAAAACTCACATCTATAATAATTTCTTACTAAGTCAAAAAGTCATACCTAGTTTTAAAAAAAATGATGCTAGACCACAGAAATGTTCAAAGTCTAAAACATAGTCTTTTCAATGATTTGAAATAGGATTTCTCATAAGTTACAAGATCATAAGACAGTGAAAGGTCAACCATCAAAATTAATGTGTAGGTGACAATTGATTCCAAAAGTGTGTGGGGGGGAAAATAATGTTCAATACTTTTAAAATTAATATGAGCAATGAGCATAACTTCAAATGACATTAAAGAATTATGAAGAAATGTTAACAACTTTAAGAAAAGAAGTATTTTAATAAGTGTGAGTAATGGAAACCTTGGGGTTTTTTTTTATTTCTAAAACTGGATAAGTGTGAAGGCTCTTAAATCTGTTCAGAAATATAATTTACCCCATTTATTGCTTAAACTGATGTTCATGATACAAACACAATATAGGCCACATTCTACAATGTTTTCTTTATTGCCATTGGTCCGTCAAATCTAACAAGTAATCCAAAGTAATCCTAATGACCTTTGATCTGGCAAAAAAAAAAGTTGGACACATTTTCTTTTCCTATAATAATTTAAAACTTTGAAGTCAATTTTTAACAAATTATTATGATATTTTAAGAGAATCTCTAGACAAGTGTTTGCATGTGGAGCAAGGGCTATTAGCTATTTTAATTACCTAAGATACCATGCAAAAGAAAATATATTAGTTTCTAAAAGGCCTATATAATATTGTATTCTACTTATTAGCCAAGCCATGACATTGTCACCTGTCTCATATACATGTGAAAGGTGGACATTGAATAAGTAAGACTGAAGTAAAATCTATGCATTTGAATTATGCTACTGGCAAAAATTAAGGAAAGTATCATGGAGTGATAAAAGAACAAACAAATTTGTCTTAGAAGAAGGACAGCCAGTATGTTCTTCAGAGGCAAAGATGGGGAGGGAGACGTCATTTCATGGACTTTGGGCATGTTTTCAGGAGAGACCAATCCCTGCAGAAGGACGTCATGCTTGGTCACGGGCATCATAAAGGAGGAAGGCCCCCGACATGAGAAATTGCCCCAGGGACTGCAATATTGGGCTCGTGCATAAGAACAGCTGGGAGGGTGGTGCACGGCGGGGCAGTGTTTTGTTCCATCAGACACGGGGTCACTAGGAGCGGGGACCGGCTGCCAGGCACCTAAGAACAACAACAAGGAAAATATCATTTCGATAGCAACCAGAAAAAAATTAAGCTTCAGTAAGAAATGTATTTTGTAAAAACCTGAAACTATCAATACATATAGATATAAGAACATATGCATTATCCTATTATTGTTATATTCAATGAGCTGAACCTTTTTTCAGAGGACCAAGACAAAGTGATTAGCATTGGTTACCCCATAATAGTCAAGCTGCTTATAAGACTTCAGTCAGACTACTATATTTTAGGTTTTGCTGTTTAATATAAAAAGTTTTATATTAATGTATGAAAAGCATTTTTCAAAATCAACTTGAAATACAACTTCAATCTTAAATGGAGCTGTTTCTATTGAAGATTTTGAAGGAGTGCAGTCCCAGAACTACACTAGTTAGAATCACATGTAGGAATCTTGGTTTTTACCCAGCAAGCTTCATGTAAAACACACACCATGTACTGACGAGATACTATATCAACCTAAACTAATAAAACAGTAAGGAACATTATTTAATTAGACACATTTTTGAAAACAATGTGCACTATCCATGTATAATTTCTTGGTTGAAAGTACAGATGCGTCAATTAAAGTAGATCCCACTATGTAAATACTTCAGTAGAATATAATATTTTTGTTAATGTTTTCTCTCTTTTGGCAAGATAAAGGAATAGTCTTTAAATGCTCACAAATTTAGGGATGAGAAAAACTCGAAAGAAAGACAATTGTTATAAGACAAATTTATCTCTTTCTAAATCGAAGAAAGGATTTTTAATAATGATATTAAATCAGAGTATAGAGTAAAATTTGTAGGAAACCCAATATCACTATACTTTATAGGAAGAAATAAAAGAAGGAGGAAAGCAGGGAAGGTGGGAAATAAAGGTGGAGTGAAGTAATTAAAGAAGTGAATGAAAAAAGAAAATGAGAAAGAAAAGAATTCAGAATTACATAATCAGTCAGACTTCCTTTTCTGGTAGGATCATAAGCATTCTATTACTCAAAACCTATGTTAAAGATCTTGAACCTGAAAGAGATTAGTCTTTACTCTGTGCAAACAGAGAGCACAGGCTACCTCTAATACAAGATGAAATTGACAGTGATCACAATGTCAGGATGTATATGTTCTAAAAGAGCGGAAATGATTTCTCTCTGGAATGACCTTGATCTCTTCTTATCGTCAAGTTTTTTTTGGGGGGGTGTGGGGGGGGCTGTGCACGCACGCATGTTTTCCCTTTTCTTCTTCAAGTTCCTGTTAGGTGCGAGTCCTTTATGAAGACATCTCTGCAGCCTTTAATACTGGCCTTTGAGCTCACAGGTTGATAGCATATACAGAGCTTCAAAAATTTAAGGAAAATTTAATTTAAAAGTAATGGGATTTTCCACAATAGTTTGAACCCCACCCCTTTGATCTCTACTATAAGTTTTAATCACAATATAATATGGTAATACAATACGGTAAAATGCTACTCCAATGAAAAAGCATATTTTTCTCTTCCTATCACCAAACTTGTCATTCTTATACTTTTTCCCAAGGAGTTAGTAGTGTGACATGCCATTGAAAGCACATATAAATAGTTTTCAAGTTGAGTAATTATTTAAGTTGAGTTCTAGTACGTGTCTTTTGTTGGGTTCGCTAGAGAGGCAAAACCAAGGCCACATATACTATTTCTTTATTTATATCAATAAGTCCCAAAGTTTGAATCCAGGCAAGTCCCAAGTCATTTGTCAGATTAAGGTTAGCAGGTCACTTAGAAGGCCTCTGATATCTTGTGGGCCTGGAAGACAATGTGGCCGGCCATTCACATAAGTCCAAAGAGCCAGAGGTTGATATGTCAGATACAGGATCCAGACCGAGCAAAAAAAAGCAAGTAATCTTTTACATCATGTCCTTTTGTATCTGAAGTGGGCCATGCCTCCGAGAGAATTAACTGTCTCAGAGCTGTGACCTGAGAAAGGGTCTTGCATTCTACTCTAATCTGATCCCATTATGGAGCCTTAAAACAGAATGGCTCTTATTATGTTGAGGTAGGTCAGGCCATAGGAATTACTAGGTGTTAAGAGTCAACAGTATGCTCAACCATAAGAACAGTTGTGACGATGATGTACGACGGCGCAGTGTTTCGTTCTATTGTATGTAGGATTGCTACGAGTTGGAACCAACACACAGTCACCTAAACAACACAATAACAGTGAAATCAATGATAATCCTGACACAGGCATATATGTGAAATAATGAAGTGTCTGACTTAGTTGAACAAGGGATGTTTGACAGCAGAGATAGAATTTGAACATAGACAAATTGGAAAGATGGGGCAAGGGAATTTTAGGCACAGAAAACAGTTTGAGCAAAATGATGGAATGTGAGTGCCTTGAAACTATGCATAGGAAATGGGGAGTTCAAGTTCATTGCTACACAACTTGGAATATAAAAAAAAGACCGAAAAGTCAAAATTAGGAAAATCTGAATGTCAAACTAAGGAATTTCTAACAGAAAAATAGCTAACTGGGAAATCACTAAATAGGAGAGACAGACATATTAGGATATTATTCCATGAAGAGTTGGCCAATAAGGAAGAGAGAAGGGGCAAGAGAAAAAGCATTAAAATGGCCTTTGATAATCTTCGAGTTCTTCAGATTTCCCAGTGCAAAGAACAGTGCATAAATGATTAGCCAAGTAATCAATCGATTCAGTAAATATAAGCAAACTCACTGCCTTGGAGTAAATTCTGACTCATAGTGACCCTCTGGGTCAAGGTCGAACTGCCCCAGTGAGTTTTCAAGACTGTAACTCTACAGGAATAGAAAGCTTTGTCTTTCTCCCTCAGTGCTGGCTGCTGGTTTTAAACTGCTGGTCGTGGGGTTTCCAGTCCCATGCAACAACCCCTAACTACCAAGGCTCCTTAGGATATGAGGCATACATGTTGAGCTTGCTTCTCCTCTCAGGTAAATATAACAAATTCATATTGAAGATTGTCCCTATTTAAAATTTGGAACTTTGTTTAATGTGTTGTCAGTCTGATTTTATTATTTCCCTAATTGCTACCTTCGGTGCTCGTTTTAGTTAAGTAGCGCTGCTATAACAGACATATAGCAAGCAGATTGCTTGAATGAATAGACATTTATTTTTCCCCAGTTTAGGAGACTAGGTGGCTGAATTCAGAGTGCTGGAGCTAGGGGAAGACAGTACCCTAAGGCTCTGGTGAATGATCTTGTTTCTTTAGCTCCTCCTTGGTTCCTTAGAGAACTCTATGTGCCTTTGCAATGATCTTCTCCATCTCTGCTTGTTAGAATCTATTTGATCTTCTTTCTATATTTCAAGAGATTTACTGGAGACTCACCCAACATGAATCCTACTCTGTTACCATATCCGAACTGGAATTAGAACTACAGCCATACTAAAACAAACACAAAAGCTACTGCCCTTGGGGACATTCCAACTCATTGTGATCCTATATAGTTACTGGTACTGTAATAAGGAGGCAGACAGTCCCATTTTTCTCTGAGACAGCCCAATTTTTGGCCCCCCAGAGAGGCGGGTGGGTTTGAACCACTGACCTTGTTTGCCTAGCCCACAGTGCCACCAAGTTTCCAACCAAAAGGATGCTGGTTAGGATATACAACACATATTTTGGGAGGACATAATTCAATCCTTAACTATGGGGTTGGTTATCACCCTTCACTGTCATCCTTACAATATCCCTTGAGTTTTCACTTAGGTCACACATGACAAATTGCATGTTACATCTGCACCCAAATTGAACAAGTGGAATCTAGTTGAGGAAGAGCAAATCAATTTTTTTTGTTGTTGTTGCTGTGTCTGGAGTCTGTATCCAACATATCAACCTCTGGCTCTTTGGACTTGTGCGAATGGCCGGCCACATTGTCTTCCAGGCCCATGAGATATCAGAGGCCTTCTAAGTGACCTGCTACCCTTAAGTCTCTTTAAAGAGGGTTCTTATTTTCAATGCTCTTGTATTGCTCTCCTTGCTTAAACTCCCCTCTAGAAAGGGCACGCAGGAGTCCTGGTGGCATTGTGGATTAGACACTGAGCTGCGGACTTCAAAACTACCAGCCAGTCCAAGAGAGAAAGCTGAAGGGGTCTGATCTTATAAAGATCTACATTCTTAGAGAGCCTGTATAGGGCCTTGTGAGTTGAAATCAACTCAATGTCAGTGGATGTAGGGCCCAGGAAGCTATCCTCCCAGGTGTTTTTTGTTTTTGTTTTTTAACTTTGCTTCATTTCTAGACTAGAAGCCCAATCTACAACTTCCATTGTCAGACTCCTGGCAAGAGTCAAATTACATTCCAGTGTTCTCTGAATTCCAAGGAATACGTAACAAAGTCTGAAGTGATTTTATGCAGTTATTTTTTTTTAATGGGAAAGCATTCCTTACATTCTATAAAAGGGACCTGAAGATGGGATTGTGAAATTCCCTCTCCTACCTGCCTTTCAACTTCCATTTTCTTATGCAGACCACACATAAAAGATCCCATTTCACACTCCCAGCATGTCCAGCATAGGTGAGCCCAGGTTTTGGTTTAGTATCTGAGAATACTTTTAAACTACTGAAATGATCTTGACCTTTTTACTTAAGCTTTGAGATTTGTACTAAACTAGGACTGAAAAAAATCCCATTTCACCTTGATAGCCTATATTGTGCTCTCAAGGAAAAAAATTAATTTTCAACATTTGTCACTTCCTATATCTCCATTTATTTTTGCATAAGAAACCCAGACATATGCTATTTCTTTTTACATTTTATCTTTACACCGTATTTATTTGTCATATATTTCAGCTACCTCTGTCAGTGCCTTGTCAATGTATAAGAATTATATAGTCCATTAACATGTCTCTTCCAGCCATAATGTCTTATATAATATATTATAATTTTGAATTTCATATGCCTATAACTATAGTCCCATTTTGGAGGTCATTATCTGACCTTAGTAAAGGGTGTAAATTATGCCATACTCTTTATTTAATGGTTATCTTAGTTAATGTTACTCGTAATGAATGTAAGGAATAATATGTTACAGCTGAGAGGAGAAAAGAAGCTTCTGCAGTGGCATGAGGAAGAGCTTGGCTGATGAAGATTAGTCGGAGGCCAATATCTACTTAAATCATCTTGCCACATGCCCCAGGCCCTATATGCATAAATAAGATACATTTCAAGGGTGAAGAATAGATTACATATTGGGATGTGTTTTAAAAGATGAAGGGTTTCATATTAATTTGGTTGTACTATTGACATTCAACTTAACTCCTACCAAAAGACCTTTCCTTGCAGGGGTCTTTAAGGAAGGAGAAGATGCTGATAGGATTCCCTGTGAGTGACTGTGAAAAGGATTCCCTGCAATGCCTTCCTGCTGTGTGAAAAAGGAGCCCTCCTGTAAGCCAGGAGTATGACCTCATCACCGGGAAGAGTCAGGAGTGAACTGCACCCTCTGGACCTAGCATCTGGCTTACCACCGTCTGATCTTTGGATATTGGACTGAGCAGCGCTCACCATTTTGTGAAACATTTTCTCAAACTTTCATGAGTGTCTGTGGATGCCATAGAAATTGTCAGAACCAAGAAACATGAGGAAATGTCATCAAGGGAGGTTGGGCAGGGGTAGGGTGCCGTGGGAAATTTGTATGGAAGAGTGGAATGTCTGGGGCATCATCAATCCTCTGCTCCTTGACAATAGTCTGGTATTATTGTTTCTAAAATGATTATTACCAGAGTATAGGTTGTGTTTTATCAAATTAGATTATAGTAGGCCCTCCTTATCCATGAGGATTTACTCTAAGATTCCCGGTAGATGTTGGGAAACATGGATAGCACAAATCTCTCTAATAGGTTTTTCTTATAAATTCATACATAGGACAAGGACCCAAGGTGATCCAGGTAGGCAGCATTACTGCTTCAAATGCCAGCAATGTGTTTTCCAGTCTACCTCTTAGAGGATGGAGAAGCCAGCTTGGAAACAAATGGGAGGACTAAGATTTTATCATGCTACTCAGAATGCTATGCACAATTTAAGCATTTAAGGCCACGGTTGATTTTCAGGGACAAAAACCTTGTACAGCAAAGCTGCGGATAAGGTGATGGTAATGTACCATGATTCACAAAATAAGATTTGAATAGAAGTTTAACAAATTTACAGATTGTTTTTTTTGATTGTTTTGTTTTTTAATCATTTTGGCGGAGGGGTGGGGCTCTTACAACTCTTGTTACAATTCATACAACAATAATATCCAACATATTGGTATACAGATTGCTATTCTTTTAAAACCATTTTCCTCAACTATACCCAAATTAATTTAATATAAAAGTGTCCATTGCTCTTAGTGTTTACAGCTAGCACTTACACTTTGCTTACTCCTTCGCCATCAATAGGAGATTCACGTGTGTTTTAATTAAATGTGTTTCCCAATCGCATTGTGTTCTATGTTTTAATTTTTGGTGATTAAATTTGGTGATTAAATCCAAGTGATTAAAAACTGGGCAAATAATTTGAAGGGATGTACCATTAAGTATCTCATACACTAAATCATTTAAATTGTATTCTGTAACATATATGATGGAAAGTCTCTGCAAGGTAAAGCACACAGCATTATGAAGTGTGTTTTGCAATGTTTTCAATGTATAAGATAACCAGCTTCTCTTTATTGGGCCCCGGCAGTGCAGTGGTTAAGACCTCATCCGCTAACCAAAATTATGGTGGGTTGGACCCAAGTGCCATTCCATAGGATCAAAAGATGACAGTTTGCTTCCATAAGCATTACAGATTTACAATCTTATATGAGGCAATTATATAGGTCACCAAAGTCTATAGAGCAATAATTAGGAGTCAAAATCAAATTCACAAGTTCACATGGTAAAATGGGCTGTGGTTAATTATTTGCAACATTATTTCATCATTTAAAAAAAAACTGTAGCTTGTGGAATAGAGATGATTAATGTTCTTAAAAGGTGAAAGAAAAAAGTCAAGCTTTCTTATAATGTTTTCTAGGGAAAGCCTGAGCTCTAAGAAGCTGTCCTAGTAAGAAGATGGGAAAGGAGCACGCTGTCAGCTTGGTTGCAGACAAATATCCCCGCTACTCTTCAGTCTTCTTCAGTGGTTTGATTCTTCAGTCAATTATATCAGTGCTTATGCTTTCAATTCACCCACTTAAAATTATTCAAATCCGTTCCCATCATCAATCATAGAGGTTGTGAAACCAGGTTGCAGAGAACATGTTCTTAATGTAATGATTCTTGTGTATTATAATTTGTGTCAATCAATAAAACATGCTTTTAAACATGGAAACAATAACAGAGATAAATACTATGTAGTAAAGTAATAATTTTCCATTTCTATAAACCAATGAAAAAAATTAAAATAACCCTTTGGTTAGATCTAATTTTTTAATGTTTTCATGTCTTTTGTTTGATTCATGTCGTATGTAGTATTTTAAGAACTATGTTATATTTTCAAAACATCAAACAATGAAATAAAGAAAAACATTTACATAAATGATGGTGCTTTTCTTAGGTGTCATGGAGTCAGTACCTGCCCATCGTAACCCATGGACGACAGTAAATTAGTGCTTAGTGCTGTATCTTCCTCACAATTGTTATGTTTGAGCCTATTGCTACAGTCAGTGTCTCAGGCCACTTGGTTGAGTGTCTTCCTCTTTCTCACTGATGCTCAACTTTACCAGGCATTCTGTCCTTCCCTAGAAGCTGGTCCCTCCTAACAGTTTGTGGAAAGGACATGAGGCCAAGTCCTGCCATCATTAACTCAAAGGAGCATTTTGGCTGTATTTCTTCCAAAATTAATGTAATCTTTCCTTCTGAAGTCAACACCACAAATTAACATCAGTTCCTCTTTGGTCTTCTATATCCATGGTGTGGCTGTCCCAGGCATATGCAGAGGTTGAAAACATCCTGCCTCCTAGCCGATGTCCTTTACACCTCAAAGTCACATCTCTGTGCTGTAACACTTTAAGTAGGTCATTTCCCCTCTTATTCACTGTTGTTAACTCCCCATTGCCTACCAACCTCCCCTTCCGTGCCCGAGTTAATTATGAATCCAGTCACTGTCCCTATAGCTTTAGCTATCTTAGATTTCATATATGAAAAAAGAAATACAAAACACAAACAAGAAGTGAACAACAACAAACTCAACAACAACAAATAAAACAGAGAAAAATCTCAATCAAAGAGAAAGCAGAAAAGATTAAAAATGGAAGCAACTTTAAAATGGGTCCAAATGGCATGGTATTACATTTTAACCTAGCTATATCTTCCGTTATCCACTTTGTCATGCTTGCTGTCTGACAGCAAGGCTGACAGCAAATGGCATGGTATTACATTTTAACCTAGCTATATCTTCCTTTATCCACTTTGTCATGCTTGCTGTCTGACAGCAAGGCTGGTCACATGCCTGGACGATGGCCACAAAGAATTCACCAGACGCTTAAAACAAGTGGAGACCCTTCAAATGGATTTAGGGTTTCCATTGTCATTCATAGCCTTCTGCAAACCAAGTTGTACTCATAATTTAAACTCTGATATTATTCCCCCATTTGGGTTTTATTATTTATAATCCTTGTATGACACAACCTTGTGTGCTTCTTCCATGTAGACTTAGTGGATGCCTCACTTAGATTGCTAGATCGCAGACACTATTCTGTCTGATAGCCAGTCACTGTGTGGCTTCACCACACCTTGCTAGTAAATAAGCCTTTGCCGCTGATTATCCTGATGTAAAATAGCCTTTGATTTCTAGACTGCTGCACCTTGTAGTATGGATTGTGGACCCAAGTGAAATAAAATCCAGGACAATTTTAATCTTTTATCTGTTTACCTTGATGTTGTCTGTTGTTCCAGCTGTCAGGATTTTTGTTTTCTTTACATTGAGGTATAATCTATACTGAAATCTGCAATCTTCAAAGTAAGGTGGTGTTAGCTACGTATCAAGTTGCTAGTGTGCTTCCCCTCCAGACTTGTGCCACATCCTTTTTTCATACAGTGAAGCTTGTTGTATTATTTTCTTAGCAAATGGATTGAATAAATTTAGTGAGGTGATATAAACCCTAATTTTACACCATTCAGTAGCACCTGGTTCTAATCACATGAGTGCCTTTTTGTCTATTTATAGGGTTTTTATGTAGACACGTGTTCTTGAATTCCCTTTCATTGCAATGTTATCTATGGTTTATTCTGTAAAAGCAGTACAATACATTTGCATAGTCAATAAAACACAAGTAAACACTCATCTGGTGTGTTCTGCTTTCAACCAAGAGTCATGTGTCTTCAGAAATGGTGCGGGGAAACATTGCTCCACTGACAAACTGGACAGAACCATCACATTCCAGGGTTCACGGGAGAATGCTGATGGCTCCTGGTGCAATGGCTTCCCTGCCTCTCCACCTGACGGACACGTGCTTCCTCTTCCCTGACTAAACTTCAGAAAGCAGCAGTCTGCAAACTTATCAGTTACTTCATGCTCCCAACCTCATCCCCCCTCCCATCTGTGAATAACTTAGCTGATGCGTTAATGCTTCTTTCTAAACTTTTGAACAGGGAACCGTCCCTTTTTGTAATCCTGTCATGGGTGGCAGGCAGCGTGCAGGGAATGAATTGAAGCCTGCCTCTAATAAAGATTGAGACACTGGAGTGTCTATACTGCAGGGACCCTGCACTCCAACATTTGACTATCCCTTCTGTATATGAGTTTTCTCATTGCACATCCATCCTTCTTGAACCTGTTAGTAATGTAAGATAAGAGCTGGTCTCTTCATGACTTTCAAATGATATTCCTTGTTCCAACTTCTCTTCTGAATCTGGCTTGAACTTCTAGCTGCTCCCTGTCAATGTACTCCTTTAATTATTTTTTAATTATCTTCTGTATAATTTTACAAGATTCAGTGTTTAATAGAATGTTTTGTCTCAGAAAACACTTTTGAGAAATGAACAAGTATTTTTAAAGTTCTCTTTTTTTAAAATAATACAAAATGCACTGGTTTTTCTTTTGCTGATCATTATAAAAGGGAAATGATCCTGAAGGAGTAGATTCAAATGTAGAATCTCAATTGCTTAGGAAATCTACATTAACAAGAATTAAAATACATTCCATTTGACTAGGTTAATTTAAAAGACCCTTTTCCCCAGCACAAACTTAAACATGAGCACATGGTTTTCCAGGTATTTATTTTCCTAAGGGTTTAACAAATACCTCTAGTTTTTACTCTTTTACTTTTTATTCTCAGTATTTTCTCATTTATTCAAATATTCTCTCCTACTAAACACAACTGAACATGTAACTAGAGAATATTGACATAAACTATAACACAACATTATGTTCTTAAAATATTAAAATTCTAAAGGTGTGTGTGTGAGAGTGTGTGTGTGTGTTGAAGTAAAATTCCTATTATGACTCTTCTACCTATGAGCCTGTAACTCCTAACACATGATTGGATGAGGCTATGTAAAAAGGATGTGTGAAACAATAATAGAAGAGATTGGTCCTTTTTAGTTGTCGTTCTCCTGATTACAAGAGAGCTACCTCAGAAGCAGGAACAGAGATGGCCCTTCACCAAAGCCAAAGAAGAAGAGGCACCAGTGGAGGAGCCCATTGAGATCCCTTCCTGAAGCGGAGGAAGCTGAGGTAAGGAGATAATGAAACTATGAGACTGTGAGGGAGAGCAGTGGGTGGGCTTCCTGGACCACTGAGGCTGAGGCCAAGGAATTACATGTTGGAGAGGATGAAAACCAGAGAGGGAGTCTTGTTGGCTGCTGGTTGAGGAGACAGATCTCTGTGGAGGAATGCGCAAATCTTTTTTTTGTTTTCTGACCCTGGCTGGTGCTAAACATATAACTTCCCTTAAAAAAAAAACACACACACACACAAAAAATGCCCAGATAATTGTGAGTGTTGTCTGTGAATTTTGACCATTGAAACAAATTGTAGAGTGTCATGGGAGGAACAGTTAATGTCAGAATTGAATAAAGGAGATAGAGGCATGTCTGATCTCTGCCTTGTGGCAATTAGCCTTGGACTGGCGAGGAGACATATTCTCCTCTCCTGCATAGTTGAAGGAGGTCAGATGTAGCCTATGTGCCTTTTTCACAGTATGTATGTATGTATGTATGTATGTAAACCAGGGGCTTCAATATATTAATGGAAAAGTTCCATTATTTCTTAATCCCATTTTATACATGTTTTTCAATGCCCTTTGTATAGATATTTCCTCACTTTAAACACTAATGTACTTGGGAGACACCCAGCAATTTAGACAAATCACGGATCATGAGCATGTATTGAAAGAATGAGGCCCCTAGCTGGCATACGAGGTTTCCAGTCAGCTGCCAGCCAAAACGTTGGCTGGACAAGCACACAGGATAAAAGACCTGCAATTTGCTTTGTTGAGAGTAACAATAAAATAAAATACAGCGAACTCACTTCCATCAAGTGGACTCCATTTTTATAGTGACCCTATACAACAGAATAGAACTGCCTTATGAGGTCTGAGACTTTTCATCTTTATGGGAGCAGACAGACACATTGCTCACCCTCCAAGTAACTGGTGGACCAGCTAACACCAGGGCTCCTCCTGGGGCATACAGGCAAGAACATTCTAAGGCCAGTTCTGATCTGCAATGCAGATTAGAAGAATTCTGAGTCATTAGAGGGGTTATCATTGAGGTTATCATGTGTCATCATCAATTCAATGACAGGATGAGAAAGAAGCACATGGACCCTACACTAGCTAAATGGGACTGTGGCTGTCAACTATCCATCCTTGAAAGAAGCTTATCCAAAAAAGCATTGGAGCCATAAAATTACTGCCAGGAGATAATCCAAAACAATACTATTGGAAGATCTTCATGCCCCGGGGCGATTATCAATATCAATTATGAATATCAATTATCAATTACCATAAATTAACGAGGAATTTTTGAAAGAGAGCCAAAGGCAGATTAAAAAAACCCCAACAACTTAGATCCAGAAATGGCTTTGGGGTTTGCACTAAATCCTCAATGCAATTTAAGAACAATTAGCTCTTAGGTGATGGTATTGTTCCGTGCTGGTCCTCAGAAGACAGGATGGATCCGCCCCCGTGAATTTGAGACTAGTTTTTATGGACGTAGAAAGCCTCCTGTTCCAGAAATTAAAAACAGCTGAGTCGATCCTAGCAAAGAACTGAGCCTACCTCTGAGAATCAACTTTCAACCCAATAGTAGACGGATCTATAAATAATAACTCCAGGGAGAATGCACCCCTCAGCATAGTCAATCATATGAGGTAAACAGAGTAGTATTAAAGTTCAAAAAGCAAGATGGGGCAAGAAAGACGGACAGAGAGACTAAGGAAACCCAGGAAGGAAGTGTAATTCAGAGAATTACAATCATTGCCATGAAACAAAGAAAAGAAGACGCATGGGAAATAAAACAAAATTGAACCCTTTTAAAATACTCATATTTTACACATATTTTTCAATTATATTTGTTATATACTTCTTGTGCCACCATTGTTATAAACTTTACTCATATTGTTTAACCATTAATAACTTAAATTCTCAGCTTTTTTAAATTCCTTCCTATTTTACGTAAACTCTTCTGAGGGCATGGGTCACTGATGGTAAGTTTTGGACTGCTAACCTCAAGGTCAACCATTATAACCCACAGACTGTTCAGAAGAAGAAAGGTGAGGCTGTCTGCTCCTGTCTGGGCGTTTTTTGGCTCAGAATTGACTCAATGACAGTGAATTTATCATTGGTCTGTTTTGGTTTAGTAGGTAATATAATTCAATTTTATCTTTCATTGCAACTTCATAGTATTAAGCTAGCCATCTTGTCAGAAATAAGCCAGAAAGCATATCAATTACTGAGTTTCTTTATTAGTTATTTTCTAACATTCACTTTAGTATAGAAAAGTATTCATTTATTTTTATAACTAGTATTTCAAAAGCACGCTACAATTTGAAGCAAAATGGTTAAGAATCTCTATTACAAGTCTCTTTACTATTACTTTGTGATTCATTTACTCCTCTTAAAGCAATAAAACAAAATATTTTTAATATAGTGAAGAAATTGCAAGAAAGTCAAATAATTCTTTTGTGGTTATTATTCCCAGTATAACTTTTGTTTCATTAAAATTATTGGAAAAACTATCTGGGGATCAGAAATAAATATCTTCAGCAAATACACTTAAGTGGTAGAATATGATAGGCTACTTTATGTGGAATTCTGCTCCATCTACAGTATGTTCAAATCACACAGAACCTAGCACCAGCACTAATAAAAATGCTCTTAGATAAATTCACTGCATGGTTTTGTGCACTGATTTGACTTCAGTTGAATCTATAGTGCATCTGACATTAATTTAGTATAAGTCTTCACATAGTAACTGACTTGGATATATTCTAGTTTTAAATGTATATCTAATCTTGGTAAATTTTCATAATTATATTTTCCATGCAGCAATACAGTATAGTTTTCATGTTTATATTAATTTATTGACATCACATAGTAAAAATAATATCAGAGCATTTTTTAAAAGGACAAATAGAAAACAGTGTTGCTCATAAGTTTTAGAAAGCTGATATGCTGAACTCTGGAAAAAGGAACTGGCATTGTATATTGGCTATAAAAAATGCCGAACTACATGAATTCAACATAGAATAATATCTAGTTATATGTAGGTATTTTTAAACTTCCAGTGGATTGATAAGTAGTGTTGTTTTAAGACATTATTATGACATATACAGACATCTCTGCTGTAGAAATGTCTAAATATAAATTATCCAATTAGGAGATATTTCTAAACCTACTCTTCTTGAATTTTAACAACCTCAAAATTTATTTTTTTTAAGCAAGCCGGCAAAAAAAGTAAACATTCTGCACATTTCAATGATGAAAACTTTAAATAAGGTTATACTAGAAATAATAAGCAAAATTGCTTCTAGAGCTCATAAGATTATAGTAAATCCACACACCTTGACTGTAAAAGCAACAAAGAGAAATACTTATTTTGACCCAGTTGTCATTGCCTTTTTCTCTGAATATTCCCATTTACTTTAGTTCTATTCTCCCATGCAGCTGCAAGATTCCTTAGACCCCTGTTTCCATAAGTCTATACCATAGAGTTAGCAGTTCAAAACTACCAGCTACTTCTCAGAAGAATTCAGAAACTCTATATATGGTCATTCTGATTTGGAATTGATTTGATGACTCAGTTAGACTGGGTTCTCTACAGCAGGGGTGTCAAACTGGTGACCTGCGGGCTGCATATGCCCCCAAGGTAATTTTTTTGTGGCCCATGATGCTCTGAAATAAAATGAAAATAGAAAAAAAAGTTATGAAGAAAATAGTGCTTAAGGGTGGTTGAGGCAACACCTTACACACAATTCCCTCGTAACATTTTATTTCAGAGCATTGGGGGGCCACAAAAAATTACCTCTAGTGCCTCATGAGGCCCATGGGCCGTCAGTTTGACACACCTGCTCTAGAAAAACAAAACAAGTGAAACTTGTGTGTGTGTGTGTGTAGAAAGATTTCTATCAAGATACAGCTCACAAAAGCAGCTGTGTCCAGGCTGGTTGAAGTCCTGTGTCCAGTGATAAGCTGGAAGCTTTTCCTGACTCGTGTAGCTGAGGAGGCCAATTAAAAAGGAAGCAGGAAAACCACAGGCCAGTGGATCCAAAATCAAATTCGCAGTCAGCTGTTTGCTGATGGCTCCTGGGATTGACAAGCCATATAGTAGCAGATGAATGAAACAGATGCAATATCCATATCCAGCAGAAGTGATGTTTTTCCATGGGGCCTGCTTGCAAAGGAGCAGGTCCCAGCTCTGAGAAGGCTTCCTTCCAGTTGCATCAAGGCTGTGCAATTGCTTTCAGTCAAGAGGGACTGCATTACACCACAGCTGCTAGCTCCTCCCATTGTTGAAGATAGTGTGTTAGTTCTGCGGTCATCACACAATTTCATGTCAACTTGATAAAAGAACAGAGGAGGGGTGGAGTTTGACCTGTCAAGCAGGTCACAGCCTGATGATGCCTCCTGTGGGCAAGGCTTAATCATGAGGATTCTGGGAACTTCCTCTCTCTTTCGCTCTCTGTTTCATCTTCCTGTCAATAAGCCACATGGAGCCATCATGATGGCAGCCAGAGCCCTGGAGAGGCTTCCACCATCACTGTATCCACAAAACTGTTTTCCCACCAGCCTGTGATCTTCCTGCATTAGGCATCATCGCATGTGTTGTGTGAATCTAAAGAGGAATTTATGGACTAGTATAGGACAGAGGAGCTAATGTCAGACTTATGGACTGAGCTGTTTACTCAATATACAATTGCTCTTTGATATAAAGCTCTTTCTTACACACATGAGTATCTCTGAATGTGTTTCTGTATTCAACCCAATCTAACACAGGTTCCATTTTGGAGTTGATTGCATTGTGCTAGATCGCATCATGGGTATTTACTCTCAAACTAATGAAGCATGTGACCTAGCCAAGTTGACACAAACCCTAATTATTGGTTTGTTTTGGGTTTTTTGAGGGGTTTTTTTGTTTGTTTGTTTTAGTGAGCTCACAAACCATGAGGCTCTGTTGCCATGCCTAGGCTTGATGGATATTTAGAGGAAGCCAATAAAGTTCTCAAAACAAAACAAAACTTGGTGTCAGACTAGTGCCACAGTCAAGGCAAAATAAATAAGCTGACCACAATAGATCCCTTTCCTATTATGTTTTCCTCCTCCTTTATGGAATTCCATCGGAGAGTGAAGTAGGTATTGAAGTAGCCTGGCCTTTTGTTGAATAATGGAGAAGGAGGAGGATAGAGCTTTTGAGTCCGTTGAATTTAGTTCATATTCAGAGAATTTCTTCTCAAATTTTGTATTCTACATTGGATTTCTCATGAGCAAGTTTAGAATCCTAAGGCAAACTTTTGGGCTTCATAACCTCAAGTAGCAAAGTGGGAGTGTCATCTAGTCAGTCCTGACATTTTACACATAAAGGTATATATTACAAACATTTACACAATGCAAACAAGCACTATATACACACATATATTTTATAGCTTTAGTGTCTTACAGTCCCTTGGATGCCCTATGAGGTTGTTTCACTCCGTCCTTCTGTCCTATAGGAGTGCAATGGATTGGAATCAAGTCTACAGCAGAAGGTTTGCTTTGATATATTTTGTTTTAGAAGCACTTTGTTGATGACTCTTTGACACCAAGTTTTGTTTTGTTTTTAAGTTCCTATTTTCACAATATCAGATTTACTTTTTACAGTACAATTTTATTACTACTATTTCTATAAATAATAAAACAACCCTATTAGTAATGAGAAACATATATAGTATTTATAATTAGCCAGTCATTACTTTCCTTTAATAATGATACTATCCCCTTATACTAGTAATTTACTAATATTAGTAGTCCATTTTAGAGGAAATTGAGATGGATAATATTTCATTGCCTTTCTACCCTCACTACTGGAGTTGCATAGAAAAGACTGAAACCTGTAATCAAGAACCTAAATTTTGGATCTTTGGCTTAACAAATTACACTAAATCATCTCTCAGTAGAATGTTCTATAAAATGTTTTCTATCTTGAATGAAATTCACTCTAACAAGTAACTGGTTCAATTCACCAGAGTGTCAAATTTAACAGGTATTGTAGCTGACTCCTAATCCTGGTCAGAGCACCTGCATCACTCCCACAGCTTCCCCTTCCACAACACTTTAAAGATAACCTTAAATAATTAGCTTTCTAGAAATTCACAAAGGCTTACAATTCTTTGTTGGTGTTTGCAAAAACACTTTATTTAAAAAGTTATTTGGAATAGTCTCTTCTTACAAATCTTTTATATTTAAAACAATGGATGTGCTCTATTAAGTCATGAAAAATTATGTGTGATCATAAACAGAAACTGTTGTAGAAACTACATGGAAGTGTTACACAGCGGAAGAAAAGAAGGCCCACAAGAATGAGTCATGGAACCAACCCCACACCTGTAGGAAGACTCTATGAAAACAGGTGAACATTTTGATTAAAAATATAAATCCTTGCACATGGAAATAAGAACCTTAAAACAAATATATATCATCTATTTAGAAGCCTTCTTGCAGATGTAGTATGACTCAAGGAAGAAATAACACAAAACCATTTAAAGCTAATATTTGCATTTGCCCAGTTTGGGGTAAAAAGTGCAAGAAAAATTTCCATCATTCAGAAAATAAAGTCACATGTTAATGGAGAAGAGAAAACAATTCTACTCACAACCTGTCCAGGAATGTGTTAACACAGGCAATGGAAAGAGGGCCCAGAATAAAGCTGAAAGAAAGTAGTGAAGATTTTAAAAAATAATAAATATGAAATTAAATTTTTTAATGAATCTGAATAGACATAGGTCCTGAGGACAAAAATAATAAATATAACTTGAAAATGATTAGAGAAGAAAACTTCATCGATGAGAATGTAATTTGAATGAAAGAAATGTTCAGTATTGAAAGGAGACAGCTGGACTGAGTAACACGATTCAAATAGGATAATAATAAGACATATTCTTATAAACGCACTAGAAATCTTCATTAAATAATTCTGAAAATATCCAGACCAGCAAACACACAGATGAGGAAAAATCTAGAAAGGAAAAATCAGACTGTATTTAGATTTAGATTTCTCCAGGTAGATAATCAATTATAGAACATAGTGAAACGGTAGGTTTCATATAAAAATGATAATAAAACCTCATATATTTATTTCCAGCCAGATAACATTCAAATCTAAAACAGATATGCACAAATATGCAAAAAATTAAAAGATTGCTCTCTCCCTTGGTCTTTTAAAAACTACTAGAATATAAACAAACAAAGCCCACTGTTGGCAACAAAAGAGAAATACAATAAATAATGGTGGTGACAGTAACCAACAGAAAATGAGAAACTAAGTAAAAGAGCAATTTTCAGAACATAAATTTCTTTAGGATTCATTAGGTAGGTACTGAAAAATTAGATACTCTCTTAACACAATTTTTTCTGCATCTCTCAGCCTATTTATCTCTAATTTTATATCTATGCATAGACAAAGAGTAAAGGGGGAAAGCTGTCATAATTAACGGTGAAACATGTAACTGTACCCTTATGAACATAAGGAAAAAGACAAGGTGTTTACTGTTATTATTTAACATTACAGGCATGCCAGCCTATTCTCTTCTACTAAATTTGAAATATTATGGAAATGAGACAAGGTGAAAAATTATACACCAGACATAACTTGAAATCTACGCTTTTAGTTATAAGAACTTGACATTACAGAGTTACTTTTCGTATCATTTTCTTCTGCTGGCAGACATTTCTTTGCATGACTGAGCTGATTTGGATTTCCCAGGGCTTGAGAACAGCTGAGCGCAGAAAGACGCGCAGCCCGGCAGTTAGCTTCTCAGGTGATAGTTGGCACCGTGGTGTTAAGGTCTCCTTTCTCGGGCGACTCCAGCTTTTCAGTGCACAGGAGTTGCAATTACATGCATCGTTTGCTTTGTTAATATTGATTTATTTTCCTGTACTGCTCATTTGTATGTTTTTCTTTGTGCATTACACTTTAAATTACATTGACTATCACATGATTGCTTTGTTTGTTAACCACTGAAGAAATTGTAAACCGATAATGTCTCTGACACATATTATTTTAATGATGAGCATTGACCTAGCACCCCACCCCTTGCCAAGAGCAAATTTCTATCTTAAATCCGGGATGGACCAGATGTACATATACCTCCTCATATTTCTGTAAAAGCTAAACAAATATAATTTCATGGTAATTTAGTGATGGGCTGGCTATATTCTAACTCTATAAAAATCGATCACTTCATTGCATTAAAATATTTGAGAAAATATAATGGTAGCAATCATTGCATTGATAATAATGTTATTAAAAATCCTGCCTGGAAAATAATCTTAAGAAATAAGAAGCATTTAATCTTGGAGAGATTATTGTCACCATGAATAATGTAATGATCTTCCTAGATGCTGTCAGGGCCAAAACACACATCTCCCAGATGCTAAAAATACCCACAGCCGAATGCACACATCAGTGCCTGTCACTGGAGCTGGCCTCCACAGCCAGGAAGTGTCTGAACAGCACACCCACACCTTGGTGAGCATATCAAGCGTGGTCCTCTTGGCTCTTGCATCAATTTGTGATCATTTTGAGACACCATCCCAGATCCTTATGTTCTCATAGACTCAGATCAGTTGTTATTTGCAAAAACCCCAGCACAGCATTCCTGTTGCTCTTTTAAGGCTACTCAGAGATTTCTTTGTTTACTTGGATTGAAAGTGGAAGCATAAGCAGTTTGAGGTTCTTGGTCAGGAAACTAGCTTTTGTTACAGGTCTTTGCTCCATTAGAATATGTCATATGACAACTACATTCGGAAGTTATCACAGTTTTGCATAGATCCAAAAACTTAATCTCTGGGAAGAAATTTGGAAGACAACTACCTGGCCAACCACCCAGAGCAGATCTGTATTTGCACCCGTTCCAAAGAGAAGTGACCCACAGACATTTTCAAACAACACCGTGTATAGCCCATGAGAGTAAAACTTTGCTGAAGCTAATTTTTAAATTATGGAACCGTATATTAGCATGTTGCTGTAAGAAACTCAAAACAGATTCAGAAGAGCACATGCTGGTATCCCTGCTGATGTTAGATGGCTCTTGGTTAAAAACAGATGATATCCAATGCATGTTTACTTGTGTTTTATTGACTATGCAAATGCATTCAATTAAGTGGATCATAACAGCGGTAAGTGGCGATGGAGGCGGGCCTATCTTACCTCCTCTGACTTCCCTATGGCCGTGAGGCAGGGGTCATTCTTCTGTACCTATTCTGACATTATTCCTATGCCACGCTACATTTATACTGGGTTTGGTAATTCATTGCAATGGCCACACAGAACAATGGCCAATGCACATAATTAAGAGGATTTTTTAGGGAAGCCAAAGGCAGGATCAGTAAGCAGTAAGGATATGGTCATTGCTCTCCTCAGTTAAGTTTCTTTCTCTGGATCTCAGACTCTCAGCCACTTCTTAGCTACATATCTCTGGTCCTCAGTCTCTCAGCCACATGGTTCCTTGGCTTTTGCTTCCATGGGCCACTTATTTCTGTCGGACAGTTTCATCGTCCTGGAGCAGATGAGGAGCAGCTACCCCATGGTCTTGGTGCTGCTCTTCAGAGTCTCTGTGCCACCGTCTCTGACATCTCTGGCCGACTGACGACCCACAGACTTTCTCTCTCTGTTGCTGCACCAAGGATGGTTCCTCTTTATGGCCAAGAGGGGGTGATGAAAACTTACCAATCCTCTCTCATAGTTTTACAAATACTCTGTATAGTCTCACTCAGTCCTTTGGTGGGAGTTACAACGATTTGGGTACAAGGGCTATATTAAGAAAATTCTCTTCACCTCAATAACGAACTATGGATAAGTCTGAGAAGAATGGGAATTCTGGAGCACCTATTTAATCTGTTTGATAAGAAAATAATGCAAGATGCTGGACTCGATGATGACTTGAACAGGAGGGTTGGAGGAAGGCGTACTGACCATCTGAAAATCGCAGATGACACCACATTGCTTTTTGAAATCAAGGTGGAATTAAAGCACTTGAAGAATAAGGACTCTAGTCTTCATATGGATGAAAACTCAATATAAAACCAAACAAACAAAAAATAAATTGTCATTAGTAGACCAATAGATAACACCTGATAAATGGCAAAAAAATGAAGTTATCGAGGATTTCATTTTACTTGGAAGTTGTCACTGATTTCCACAATCAATGCTCGTGAAAGCCAAACCCACAATTCACTGCCATCCAATCAGTGTTCACTCATAATGACCCCACTGTCAGTTTCTGAGACTACAGTTGTTAATGGAAGCAGAAAGCCTAATCTTTCCCCACCAGAACTGCTGGTGGTTTCAAACTGCTTACAAGGCAGATCTCAGCCCACCAGGTAACAACTACAGGCCCAAGACTCCTACAGCAGTTAAGAAATCAAAGGTCGTATTGTGTTGGGAAAATGTGCTAAGCAAGACTTCTTTAAAGGGTTGAAGAGCAAGGATGTCACTTTGTGCCTGACCTGATGGCTAGGTCAATAGAAACTTGCAAATGAAGCAGAGGAGGTGATGGCATGGATCTGACAGAATTTGTAACCAAAGAGGGTAGACACCCATTTGCCTGTACATATCTCTCTACACAAAGGATAGGGGAGACCGTTGTTCATAAAGACACCTCTCCAGCACAAAGGAACTTGGAGTGCACATAAGACACATCTTATCCACGAAAGAGACCAGAGACAGTGAAAGTTGGATGGAGTAAGACAAGATCGTCACATTACCTCCTACAATGACTGAATCTTACTGCCTTAGAGTAGATTTCAACTCACAGTGACCCTGTCAGCACAGGGTAGAACTTGTCCCTGTGGGTTTCTGAGACTATAACTGTTTATGGGATTAGAAAGCATCATCTTGTATTTGGGGTCTGAAATAAGGGTGCAGCATTGAGTCTGAAGTGACCTGAAAAGAGGAGATACCCTACAAAGGACTAGCCAATAGAAGAAGCCCCCCTAGAAATTCAGCCTATGATGGGAGATGCATTAGCCAGATATAAGTTTTGATTCCACATTCTTCTTGGCCTTTTAAGCTGGCTAAGGGCCCTTTGACTTTCTTTTCCAAAGTATCCCCTTCAATAAACTCACTCTTTCTGTTCAAACCTTTTCCCTGACTCTGGTCTGAATTTGTCTCGCTAGAACAACAGAGGAATGGAAAGGTTTGAAACACTGATCCTACTCCCAGTAATTTAAGCCATGGCATTTTCTATTTCCTCATATGCATGTGACAGTTGGAAAATGAATAAGAAAGACTGAAAAAAATGATAGCATTTGAATGATGGTGTTGACAAAGAACATTGAAAGTACCAAGGGCTATCAGAATAATAAACAAACTTGTCCTGGAAAAAGTACAACATGACCAGTCCTTAGAAGTGAGATCATGTGGTCTTGAGACAATGCCATCAGTCATCTGTCAGTCAAGTACTCCTGGGGGAAAGATGACCTTTCCCTGGGCTGGCCCAAGGAATTGCGGTGTACTCTCAAAAACACTCCTCTTGAGTTTTGTTTTGTTTTTTTTTCATTTGCTCATCAATGATCAGAATAAACTCAAATGAAGGCTAACTTGAGCATCAAGGCTCAACATGGAATTACAGCTCCCAGCATAAAACACAGCTTTCCACAAGCCACATGTTTTAGAATATAAGTTCTGACACATTTGTGTGTATTTCCTTTTCCAGTGTTGCATTTAAGTTATTTGTAAAAGTATTTCAGCTCTTCAATGCATTGCATTCTACTAATGAAGAGTGTGATTTCTAACACATTTTAAAAATGTATTATAATTAGAGAAGCAGTGAAAGACTGGAACAGCCAGATGAGCCTGAAGCATAGGCTTTCATTACTCTTAGCACAAATGTAGAAAATTAAAGAAAAAATTAAGACTTTCAAATCAGCATTAAATTATATGGGTTGAATTTACATTGTACAATTACACATTAAATAAAAGTTTCTCTGTCTTCTGAAGACAGACTCTCCTAGAGAATAAATTTCTGCACAAGAACTAGGAACTTTAGAAATAATTGTCACTAAAGCTTCTGAGTCAATGACTTTTTGTAAACACTTCTGGCATTTTCATTAAGTAAATGAGTAAATCTCATCCATTTGTTTAACAAAATCTATTGCGGGTTTACTCTATTTGCACTCAGCTGGTCATTGGGGACATACCGATTGCCACAAGTGTAGAGGTTAATCCATGCACTCAAGGAACATTTATGTTAGTGCCACAATGCGATCATCTAAATCATTCAAATAATACAAATGGATTCGGCATTTCCTATCTAAGAGAAGTATGCTGGTGAAAATCCACGTGAGGCTATTTTCATTCAGAACTGGCTAGCACTATACAAAACATTCTGTGAAATATTTAGAGTGTTGTTTTCCCTTTGGCCTCCAGGAGAAACTTTTCAGGAAAGACTTTGATTGACTATGAATGAAAATATTACAAGGAATTTGACTCTGTACATCTCACTGATAAATAACTGAGCAGAAATATGATTCAATATACATCTTAGCTGTACTTTTACTGATGGATTCTTGTTGAGTGTATGGGAACCAGTCTGATTCATATGACCCACTAGCACTGCCTCAGGCTTTTCTTGGAATCTGCCAAAGTTTCATGACTCGTGATCAATACATCACGTGGAAGGGAGGACTACAGATGTAGGGTTGGCACCATGAATGGGACGCCTACAGAAGTGCTTACAAGATTGTTGCAGGCCCTTGTGGCTCATGCCCATTCATAACCAAGAAAACTAAAACCTTTATGGGAAGCAAATCATCAGGTCTTTGTCCCAAGGAGCTGCTCGCTGGGTTCAGACAGCCAATCTTCATTTAGCAGCCTATTGCTGAACGATTATGCCAGCGTGGTAGATTGGTAGTGGTTCAGATATTGCTCAGAGAAAGATGAAACCTGTGCTTTGAGGATCTCAGTTATTGATCACTTTATTCCAGCAGTGACTCAATTGGCATGCCAAATCTTTAAACTCATAACAATAATTCCTGAAAGGTTTATGTGTTTACTATAAAGTTGTTTCCATTCTGTCTATCCACATTTACCTTCACTTTTGTTTACTGGGCTGGAGTGCAAAGCCCGTCCCTTCTTTGGAAGCGCTGGATTTAGACGAAATTAAATCGCTGCTGGATTTAGACAAAACTGGCCATTAGCCGGAGGAGTCCTGGTGGTGTAATGGTTACATATTTGGCTTCAATCCACATGGTTGGCAGTTCAAAACCACCAGCAGCTCTGAGGTAGAAAGACCAGGCTTTCTACTCCCATAAACAGTTACAGTCTCAGAAACCCATGCATCACTATGAGTCAGCATTGACCCAATGGCGGTGTTGTTTATTTGTTTTGTTATTTTCCAGAGGCCACAAGAGGAGGAACACTGTCAGTACTAAGAGATAAGTGATGAGCTGCCAACTGATTTTGTTGATTATTTTTTCACAAATAAAATAATTGATAGGATTCCCCTCTGCATCCTATTGTGGAGGATGAAAGACATCCCGGATTCAGGTGTAATTTGTTAGGCCTTAAACAAGACAAAGATCATTCATCCAGAAACCATTAGCCTAAGGCCATCAGGACATCCACGGTTTACAGAGAACTGACCTCGGAAATAGGACAGAGGAAGGCAAAGAAAGTTGTCAAAAAAGAATGATGGGTGGCTGATTAATACAGAACATTTGCAGCTGGGATGACCACAGTAGGTTTGGGACCATGGCTGGGATCCGTATAATTCTGCTTGACAAAGAGTGCTTCAGGGATTGCGTCAGGGCGCTCCAACCCAGGCAGTCGGAGGGTGACTCGAGGCCACTTGATGCTAGTGTCCCAATTGTCAGTAGGGCACACTTAAGCAAGCCCCTGAGGAAGAGACTGGTTAGGAAAGTGGTTGTTATCCTCTTTCTAATGTTCTTTGCTTCAGCAAATCTATTCCTCTAGTATTCTTTTTGCAGGTTATTGGTCAGATCTATTATTCACACTGCAGGTTAATGGTCAGAAAGGTTTCAACGCAGGCCAAATCTATGTGGAGACGCCAAAATAGATTTAGGGATTTTACTGTAAACCACAACTTCCCACAAACTTAGTGCTCAGAATATAAAGTCTAGCATCATCCTGTTGTGGACAGATGGCTTGTTAGTTAGTATTAACTGACAGGCGGTGGTGCAGCTAGCAATAGCGTGTTGTAGAGTTCCATAAGTGATACAATGGTAGAAAGCCCCCCAAACACTTCATCAGATCTTAGCTTTCAGCTTAAAGAAAACATGCTCAATAATTTTTACCCTAGTAATTAATTTTAGCATTTAATCCAACTCTTAATGTATGATGGATACAATTAATTTTGAATTACAATGATCAGTAAAGATATAGACCTTTGTGAAATATTTATAATTAGGAAATTCAGTAGTATATGGCAATGTTTCTGAAGATTTAAGAAAAAGTGCTTAGATTTCCATTTTATATGCATGAAAATTCCTGGTGTAGCATATTCATAGCATCCAACAATGAATTTTAATGAATAATTAGAAATATGGATCTACAAATGTTCATTAAAGATGCATGACTTTGATGGAAGGTTATGAAAAGCAGCAACTCTCTGTGCTTAGCAGCAGGACTCTGTTATTGGCTTCTATTTTTTTAGATATCAGTGCATTGACCCTTCCGAAGATAGATTTTTAATACGATAGGATGGCTTCTTAAAAATATGATCAATTTAAACATTGTGATGTTACATACTAATTTTTCTCTTCTGTAACAAAATAGTAGCATGTATAAAATCTAATTCAGATGTAAACATTTTGAGTGGGAGAGAAAAACTTGCCCTGCTACTTTAGTCATTTCATTTGGCAGAATAAAAGCTAAAACTTCAATCAGAAACCTATGAAGCATTTGGTTCAGAAAGGGACAACAAAAGCTAATTTCTGAAAAGTTTTATTCTCTTTCAGATCTCTTGTGTTGAATAAACAGGGACATTCTAGGTAGTCTATAGACACAATCACGTGAGGTCTCCACTGCCTACAGGGATGAGGTACACTGAGTGCACATATCTTTGTCAAGACATCGGGAAGGTACAAATTCACAATGCCAAAGCTGAAGACTCAGACCCTGATGCCAACATTGGACTGCCTTGTGAGTTGCAGCCAATTCATGTGGCCCTTCTAGTCATAATTCCTTATGCGATGTGTTATATTTGTAAACTCCCTGCCTATAATCCTATTTTGGAAGCCCATTCTCGATTATACTAATGGACAGGATTAGGGTAAGATTAACACCTGACTTTGGTAAAGGGTATGAACCAAGTCACATTTCTTTTCTTTGGGGGCATCATTAGACTCTACCTTAGTAGAGGGTGTGACTTAAGACACCATCCTTTGTTTTCTGGCACTACTGCATATCTGTGTATATGCTGGTGCTCCTGTTCAGTTCTCACACACACCAGATCACCTGGACAGCCATGCCTCCATTTCCTAATTGAGCTTTAGTAGAAATAATAAGGTTTGCCATGACATTTGGATATTTTGGCTTCTCAATTTGGTTTGCCTCTACCTGACTTTCAGATTTATGACCAAACAGCACTACCACCATGTGAGACATTTCCTCAAAGCTTCATGAGTTTCTGTAGGAAATTTCAGTAAGTAGCAGAACCCAAGGGATGTGAGAGATTATACTCCAGGAAGAAGTAGGGGATACATGGAGCAGAGTAGCATCATGGAAGAGTAGGACATTGAGACGTTTCTAATGCCCAACTCCTTGGGACTAGTGTGGTACTAGTTCTTCTAAAAGAAGTTATTATCATAGTTCAAAGCTTAAAAACAAATGGAGGTGGATTGGTGGTGAGCATTTCATGCTTGGTTTAAACAAGTTTTATTTTATGACAGCCTGAAAAGACTCAGGAACCCGCTCACTTCCTTTTCCAGACTGCTGTCACAATTTCCAAATCCAATAAGATCCACCCTACCCACCCACCCACACCCCCTACACACACTAAAAAAAAAATCCTAGAATAAATAAATCATGGAAAACTAAGTGAAAAGCTATTCTAGAATGTCCAAACCTCTAGTCATGTTTAAGATGAGGTAAAGTCTGTTGAAATTTAAACAGATGACTGTGATGTTCAGGTGATATTATGGGTTATCTTTGCATGTGAGGGTTGGAAATTGCAAAAGAAGAGCCTAGAAGAATCATGTATTTGAATTGCGGTGCTAGTGAAGACTATTGAAAGTACCATCAACTGACAAAAGGACAGGCAAATCTGTCTTTGGGGGAGTACGACCAGAGTGCTCCTTAGAGGAAAGGAGGGTGAGAATTCTTCCTGTATGCTTTAGACATGTCAGGAGAGACCAGTCCCTTGATGGCACCAAACAACAACCACATTTATTATCTGTGATTAAATATATGCAAACTTAGATAAAAGGCAAAAAGTTACGCTTGATATCTTCAGTGTAATAAATTGTTTATCAGGGCCTCCCAAAGCAAAACATTCTTGTGTCCTTTTTACTATTTGCTATTGACTCTATGATGTGGCATTATTGCTTAAATATTCTTTTTCCAATAGAAATAAAAATAATTTATGCATGATAGAAAAAACAAGTCCATAAGTCTGGTATTAGCCCATATATTTGATACCAATCTATAAAGTCCTGTTCAGACTCACGAAGCACATGCAATGATGCTGAATGCAGGAAGATGAAGGCAAGTTGGTGGGAAGCATTGTGGATCCAGTGGCATTGTAATCATCTCAAGGCTGGCCGGGGTCTCCACGTGGCTTCTCTGGCTCCAGAGGTCTGGCTCCATCAGTCTCTCTCCATGTGTCTTCTCCACAGGGATGTGTTGCAGGGAATGAGCAGAGAGAGTGTGTCTCCAGGCACCATGGAGGAATACCAGAGTTCCCAGGATCCTTAGGAAAAAACCATGCCCATACAGAGGCCTCATTGGCTATGATCTGATTGACAGGCTAGACTACACCCCTTCACTCTGACTCCTCAAATTGGCATCAGATTTAGTAACCCACAATGCCTTTCTCTTTTTTTCCTTTGCCACGCACTCTAGTTAAACTTTAATTTTTGATGGCCTCAACCATTACCCCTTTCATGTTTACGTGGAGGCAACTGCATGCTGACACGTGATTAATAAAAAGAGGAAGAACGGCACCCAGGTGCATTTGTGGATCTCTATGCAAGGGAGATAAAACTTGTACTATGCATACTTACTTCCTCCATCTGTTGACTCCCTAGACCACTCATGATGATTATTTCAATCCTTCTTTATTTTGCACATCTCTACATTCTCAGTGGACAATTCTGTTTCCTGCTTGGGACCAGAACTAACTGTCCATCTCAAGCTATTTCCTTAAACTGTCATTTTCCTGCTCAATTGTACAAATGTGATGGGCACAATGGATGTATATATGGATTGTGATAAGAGTTGTAAGAGCCCTGAATAAAATTATTTTTTAAAAGAAAATTATAACAAATAAAGGAAAAACTATGAAATCTCATCACTCAGCAAGAAAGTCTAAGAATATGCTAGGGTTTGTTAATCCAAAAAGTTCTTCATCTCTACACAATTCACCATATATGAATTGACTCAATACTCCATCAATGGGATCATACTATATCTAAGTTATGAAAATTTACTTTTTTCATTTAATAATGGCATGACTAGTTTCTAGGTCATTTTTACTGGTTATGCGGCTAGTGGCTATGTGGCTGCTAACCATAAGATCGGCTGTTCGAAATCACTAGCCACTCTGAGGGAGAAAAATGAGGCTTTCTGAACCCTTATGTCTAGTTAAAAGGAAGCCCACTCAAGAGTTTGATGACGAGTGCACTGGAACTTAGACAAGGAGGAAGTGAGAAGATTATGATGTGCAATTCTCTCATTTGAGGCTTTTGACTTATATCCAAGTCTTCTTAGGTTCCCCAAACAAACTACAATTTCCCAGTAAATAGAAGTAGTTTGCTTGTTTCATTGTCTGAAGGGTAGAATCTAGTGTTCTAATAAGCATGTGTTTCTGTCATTTATGATTCTGTGATAGTAAGAAGGACTTTTTTCATTCTTCTTCCTCACTGCTTAGTGAGTGCAAAAGAATATAATTTATTTGACACGCAAAAAGAAAAAGAAAACGAGACCGGGGTCAAAAAGTCCACTGAAACCAGATCCAGCCTAGCTAATCTGTGCCATAGCAACTGATGTGTCCCCAACCTGACTTTCTGATTTCACAAGACTAAAAACACACCATTATTGGTGTGAGCAAAATGCCCCTGTTTTTCCCCTCCCCCTAGAAGACTAACACTGAATCATCTGTTCAGGAATAATAATACGATATCAGTTAAAAACCTTTGTAGCTCCTAATTAAAGATCTCTGCTCCAGAACTGGGGCATTACATTGGTGAAATCAGACCCTGTATACTCCCTTGCTCTACCAACCAAGTAAGAGCTCATTCTCTTACTTTCAGTCTGTCTCTGGTAACAGACTTCTCAAAGAAATTAGGATACAAAAAATACATATATAAAGAAATTCCCTCTACTTCCTGATGGAAAAATTCACACATTATTAATTCTTGTAGGAATCTACCTGAAGGACATGATGGTATGGGGGCCACCTCTGACATCCTGCAATACCCAAGGCAGATTGCCATAAAGCAGAAGTCAGACATGCCTCTATCTTCCAACCTTTCTAACTCATTTGGAACCCAATTGAGCATCTCACAGCTTGCCCGGCTCTTCTCAGGAGCTGGTAATGAAATGGCATCACAGAGCAACCCTGTAGGGCAAGGTAGAACCAATGCTCTAGGTTTCTGAGACTGTAACTGTTCATTGGAGTGGAAAGCCTCATCTTTATCCTGGGTTGTGGCTAGTGATTTTGAACTACTGTCCTTGTGGTGAACAGTCTAATTCCATAATCCACTTTGTTACCAGGGATTGCTAATGTAATATGGTACAAGGCACCGTTGTAGGTATGTGACAGTTCAAATAAGGAACTCTCACACGGGGATTGACCAGCTTATACCATCCCAGCAGATGTAAAGGAATAGAAGAAGGGGTAATACACACAGAGACAACGTGTTCATTGTAACATAGAAGACAGCAGCATTTGACCATGTAAGAATGGCAAGAAGGAGAGAGCTATGGGACAGCTGTCATGGAGCTTGCTGACCTGTGAACCATGACCCTCTCTGGGGCCGGCAGCAGGGGGCAAGAACTTGTTCTGATGCAGAAACTAGATCCTGAGTTGTTTATACAACTTTCCATTTGATCCTGGTTGCAAATCGTACACTGTTACTTCCCTAATAAGCCACTTAACTGTAAGTATGATCCTTGAGAATTCCCAAACCATAGATGAGAGAGGATAGGAAGGACTGGGGGAGTATTTCATGGTGGAGATGATGGAGATCCTCAAGAGTTTGGAAAAGTTGGACATTTGGCGCGTCATTAATCTCATCCTTAGTGCTGATCCCTGGAAAAGAAATTACTCATTTAGGTAATGATCAATAATGTTAGACTTTGATGAAACGTATAAATTTAGGAATGTATAATGAGGTGAACAATTAACAATAAAATGAAACAAAAACTCACAGGAGCAATCAATGTTGTCAAAGTTTCACTAAATAGGAATATGACACATATAGTGAGGCTGAAGCAGACCAGACGACTAACGATGGTTTTCACTCCGAAGGGTTTTTTGGTTGGTTTTGTTTTTCCTGTGTAAATTTTAAGCACTGGAAACTCTAGTGCACCAGATATTTCACAGGGTATTTTTTGACGATTTGCTTTCTTAGAAAGATGTCATGTTTCCTCGGGCTATTTGTTCTCAATAAAAACACCCCTTTCTTTTTAAGCTTTTCTTCACTTGTAGTTTTATATTTTTGATTTTGATTTTTCATAACTGAAACAGAGGAAGAGGAACTTATCTTGATCTTTCCTCACAGAGGCAGAAAGTGTTTCAGACTAAAATAAATGTTTAATATTTGAAGCTTTCATTAACTGCTGAAATATTTATTGCTAACATCTAGAAATCACACTATGAATAATATGCCATGTAATAAGAAAGGAAAGAAAATGGGTTAACAATATTTTAAATCCACCAGAATCAACGGAATATGAAAAGAAAGGAAGAAAGAAGGGAGGAGAAGAAAAGTGATTTAATGTCATCAAAAATTTTTTTAAAGAGATCTTGGTTTCTGGAGATTAAAGATCTGAATTTAAGATGTGCTACTATGTGTAACATTAAAATAATACCAAATTGTAAATGAGACTCAAAGACATCCTCAAATGTTTGACTTGTATGTGAAATTAAATCTACTTGGAAATTATTTTCCTTTCTTTAGAGTAAAGGGAAGCTGGACAGTGAACATCTTTGAGTAATTAATTCAGCCAGCCTTTCTCAAACACCCACTGTATGTAAGTTGCTATATTTTTCAAAAGTGGCCCATGCAATAATCCATGCAATGTGTAATACTACACTGGAGGATACAAAATGTGCTTTTCAACAATAAGGAAAAATAATTTGATAATTCACACATGGACTATTGTTATGGCATTTTAAAATTATGGAGTTAATATAGATATTTGATGAGACAAAAAAGGGTGATATCATTTTAACAAGTTAGTAGCATTAATTCAAAGTCATAGATTACTAAATATTGATTGACACAAGCTCAGCACTACCCAAACCAGAAAGCATAAACATATTTATCATATATTCAATATTCCATGAGTCAGCAGAAATTCAACCTATACTTATATATTGAAATAGCTCTGGATTTGTATAGTCACTCATTTTTTAAAATTATTTTATTGTGGGCTAGTACAATTCTCATCACAATCCATACATACATCCATTGTGTTAAGCACACATGCACATTTGTTGCCCTCATCATTCTCAAAACATTTGCCTCCCACTCTAGCCCCTAATATCAGTTGCTCATTTTCCCCCTCCCTCCCCA
>NW_022103908.1:13697378-13705689 GCF_000313985.2 Echinops telfairi | reverse complement strand
TAGAGGAAAGAACTAGGGGACAAAGGGTATGTATAGAGTTTTAAGACTGGAATGTACATATGTAAATATATTTATATAAGAGTGTGGGGAAACAGATCTACGTGCACATATTTATAGGTTTAGTATTAAGGCAGCAGATGGACATTGGGCTTCCACTCAAGCACTTACTCATTCCAAGAACACATTGTTCTATTAAAGTCACTCATTTCTTAATGAACTCTTTAAATTAAAATCAGATTTACAGAAGTACAGCAAATATAATAAAGAGAATTTTAATACAGACTTTACACATGCCTCACGAAAGTTAATATGAGTAAAGTACACTGCTCAAAGTAAAGGTACTGGTTTGTGCACAGTACTCATTAGTACAATGATATGACAAAAACAGTGCTATAGGATTCTGGTTTGTTCATGCATGGGTTTATTCCAAATGTGTCTCTGTCATCAGTAGATTACTGCAGACACATTATATCACTATTATACTTATCTTAGTCTCTTAAAAAAAAAAGATGGATTTTAAAAAATTGGGCGAACTTGACTAGCTCAAGGAGCTGATCTTTCCTTGTGCCTTTTAAGCACAACCAAAGATAGTGAAGAAAATGTTTTTATGGAATAAATAATAACCTGAGACCAGTCCCGGATTTCTTAATATGACTTAGAAAACAAAATCCAATCAAAATAGTGACTTATGATGCACATCAACCGGACCATTTAAATTTAAGGAAGAGAGGTCAACTCAGGATGCCATGGACATTGATTTTGGGGATTTCTACAGTGATGGTCTTGGTTGATTTTTCTCAAAGAACACCAGATGATACAATAACCATTTATGAAAAAGTTGTAAGAAAATTGAAAATTTCTTTGGTCAATATAAAAATCAATCCCATAAAAAGGTAGCTTCTAAAAGATTGTGGAAAATTCAATTTTTCCACATTTCAGCTCATATTACTAGTGTTTGGTTACATCAATTTATTTGCTACTATAGGAGAAAACTGGATAATTCAAAGATATTTAATATTTAAACATGTAGAGATATTGCATTCATATTCTCAAGATAGGACAGAATACTTGTGATGATCAGAACCTGGTATCTGACTTGAAACAATGAAATTTAGAAAAGAAAGCATAGCATTGGGTTCAGTATTATTACTGCTGACATTTGTTAATTCCTATGTTTTTATGTTGCTTATATAAATTTATAAGACTGTTGAGGAGTATAGAATGATGACGCAATATGGAATTCAACTTTTAATATGGCAGGCTTTGGACATTATCTTTATATTTCACATTTTGTTGATGGGTTAAAAAGTGAAACAAATACTAAACTCATACAGACTTGAAATAAATATAGATAAAATAAAATAAAAACTATTTTACATCAAAAAGTCTATGTCATCAAAACAGATAGCCACCAGGACTTCTTGGCAATTCAACTAGCATAGTCCAAATTCGAGTAAACTTACAGATCATTTTTATAATGATTGTCACATTTTTTTATCTTATTATCAATGCTTTCATAAACATCCTGCAAACAAAAAAATGTTTTTATATAAAATAAATACAACTTGTAGTTGTTACAAAGAAATTAAAAGTATCAAATGAAATATAAAATGAGTTCAAAATAGATAATTATGAACATTCTGTGCAAACATATAGCTGAAAAATATCCCAACTGATAACCTAAAATCAAAGATTACTACTTAGCTCCTTCTTTAAATCCTCCAAAACTTATAAAAAGTGTGATTACTTCTCAGAATGTACAAAATACTCATCCCTACACACACTTGAGCTGTATATTTGGGGTTTGATTCTTACCCTTTAAATGACTTAAACTGGTGAGCATGCACGCCTTCAGTATCTCATTCCTTTTGTCGAGATTTTGTTGACTTGTGAATATTGAAGTATGGAATACTTTAGAAGTTCCAATAATACTAGTGATCAAGAGACACTGTAGATATATAAACTTCCATGTCCATTTTACCCTTTAATATATTACTTGGCCTTCTCAGTAACTATCTTTAAATGATTTTAAATAAATGTAGTAAAAATATTAGCACACAAAGAGGAGTATAGTATAAGTATAAAAATGTTTAAAGTTCTAATTCATACATTCAGATTTATTCCAATAAAAACATGTTTAAGCATGCCTCGAGATCAATGGATGGCTAAATTCTGTCAATAATTGACTTGTCAATGGATGGCTAAATTCTGTCAAAAAAACCCAAATCACTGCCATCGAGTCAACTTGATGGCTGCTCTGTAAGACAGAGTAGAACTGCCCTGTGTGGGTTTCCAAGGCTGTAAACCTTTCCTAGAGTGGAAAGCCTCATTTTTCCCTCCCAGAGCAGCTGCTGGTTTCCGTCTGCTGACCATGTGATTGATAGACCAATTTAAAACCCACTATGATACTCTTGATGGTGCCTTTTAAAAAAATCAAGTTGAAACAGTTACTTCTGAAGGGATCTCCAGATCAATCAAAATGCAAGGCAGCTAGGTCAACTCAGAAGCTAGGGTGAATTTTGTTTTGGTTTTATAAATTTCAACAGAAACTCAACAGAATTTCTCAGAGGATGCCCAATAATCATGGAGGCTTATCATTAAGAAGTTTCAAGAAGAATGAAAAGTGCATTGGTGAGAAAGAGACTACGAAAGTTATGCTGAGGAATCCACCCCGCCCCCCACAGGACAATGCACCTGCTCAGTCTTCAATAGCAGTAAGTGCTGTCCTCTGAGGGTTTCTTTGGGAAACGTTATCTCATCCACCCTACAGCCTGGATCTTGCCTCTTCTCACTCCTTTTTGTTTCCTAAACTTGAAAAACGCTAAACAGGAGCACAATTTGCGATCCATGAATAGGTCTAAACTTCCATTCTGACGTAGTATAAAGTCAAAGAGTGAAGAATTCTTCAGAAGTGTATAGAACAACACAAAGGTATGTTTGAGAAAAAATAGTTTCCCATTTTCATATTTTGTTTAATAAAATTTTCCACCAATATTTTTGACTAATTCTCATATATATGCACTTATATATATACATACACATATACATACATACACACATACACATATATAAAGAGATTTGATATTGTATTGGTTCAAAAATATACTTTATTTACTGACTAAAATTTATACTCCTGCAACTAAAACTAATCAAGATTAACCAAGTCATAAATTTTGTCTCTCTTTCTAGTGGTTTAGCATATGTTATCTCCCCAAAAGAGTCAATACGCAATTTACTTCTAAATTATTTTCTCTCTCTAGTTTAGCCCTGATATATTTTCCAATACTTCACATTAATTCAAATGCACTTTCTTCAGGATAATAAATTTGAAAAAAATTTAGGACCTTAAATATCACACTACAATTAAAATAATTTCTAGTTAACCGTGAATAGCCTCACCATGAAGCCATTACAAAACTTCTGACAGAGTCCAAAATTAAGTCCAGAGGCATATATAAATATTTGTTTCCTGTACACAACCTGAATGGGAGAAGAGTATTTTTATAATAAAGTGTCTAAATTTTTAATATTGTTTAACATTTTTCTGTTAACAATATTAGCTCTTGACTACTACCCTTAAAAACCAACCAATCAAGCAACTACAGACAAAAAATGAAAATCCATGATGTTCAATCAATTCTGACTCATAGCAATCCTATACTATCCATACCATATTCACGGTCATCAATTCCATTTTAACACATAGTGACCCAAAAGACAGGGTGGAACTGCCCCTGTGGGTTTCTAAGATTGCAATTCTTTAAGGGAGTGCAAAGCCTCATTTTTCTCCCAAAGAACAACTGGTGATTTAGAACTGCTGACTTCGTGATTAGCACCCTAACACCTAACCTGCTATATACCAGGAGGGCTCCTAATTTGCAATATAACACTCAGCTTTATTTTCTATAAATCTTTCTGTGCTGATTTTCCTTTTTGAATGTTATTGACATATAACTGACATATCATGCATTTCAATAGTTCAATTATATTCAAAAGGGCTTTTTGATCCTCACCACCATCAAATTTAGTACAATTCTTTGTATTCATTGATTTTTAACTCCCCATTACCTGCCATGTTAATAGGAAACTGTTGAATCCAGTTACTCTCTCTATAGAATTACCTGTCCTATATAGGTAATTTCACATCTAGGATTTCATATACAGAAAAACATACAAAATCAAAATGAAACAAACTAAAAAAAAAAAACTACTAACAATGACAGAATATAACAGAGGAAAACATGCTTATTGTCTTTTGGTAACTTCAGCTCCTGCGAATCTTCTAGGTAATTTCACATGTTCTTTTCTTTTGCTGTTGCTAAAATTGCAAATACAAAGCGCACAGGATGTGCTGTATATGCAGTAAACTTTAGGAAGGAATGCAATAAAAAAAAGAAATGTATTATGTGTAGTTTCAGTTCTAAATGCAGAAAAGTTTAAACAAAATATACTGTAATGAGATACATGAATTCAGATTTTACTTATTCAAATCTAGAATTCTTTTCCCAACTGACATACAGGCTTTACGTAAAAAATTTTCTTGTGGCTCTTGTTGCAAAACAGACATTAGTTTTTCCATAGAAATGCAGTCACACACAAAAAAAGAAAGAAAGAGATGCAATCACAAATAAACTGGTTGTTTTCCCAGCTGTATTTTAAACTCTCCGATATGTTCATAGGCATTTGTGGCCAGGACGAATATGTTATGTATGATTTTCTGATTGTACTTCCACGGGAATTTGAATATATACAGCTTCCTCTCTTTTTATATTCTGCCTAAGATTGTGTCCCATTACATTAATCTCAAACTATGTGAACGAAAACACAAATACGGGGTCTTCCATCCCTCTTCCATCCCTAGGTACTCGAATCAGGCTGATGCGGTAGTTGGATGATTTTATGTCAACTTGGATTTGCATCAAAGCATAGAGGTAGAGTCCAACCTCGCAATTAGGTCAAAGCCTGCTGATGCTTTCTTGGGAGTGTGGCCTTTTTATGAGGGAGAATCTGCAAACTTCTCTCTCTTCCCGCCTTTGCCTTCCTGCTTGATGGGACTCAGCCACCAGGGCTGGCTTCACATGGACTGCTCCACACTGAAAGGCACCGGCAGCTTGACACATTGCCACCAGCTTTGGGTCTACACAACACAGCCTATGAGCTACCTGATTCCTACTTCACCTTTCTAGGTCATTGGTCTGCAGCTACGTGAGCCAGAAGAGGGACCCTGACTAGCATCAGACCTACGGAGTTGAGCTGGACTAGGCTGGGAGGACTTCTTGATACGGAATTCTGTCTTTATGTAAAATTCTTTCTTGTACCTAGGTGAGTGTCACCGGATTTATTTCTCCGGACAACTTGGTCTAACACACTTGATCCCAGGCCATTCCTTTACTTAAAAATGTAAGCTGACCCAGGGTGCATCCATGATTTGGAACATTGCCATAGATAGAAATTCAGTAATATACTAGTTGGTTTGCCCAGTGGTGATCTCAAATTGTTGTTTATTGTTAGGTGCCGATGTGGTGCTGGTTAAGAGTGACCCTACACACAAGGTCCTGCACCATCCTCACAGTTGTCGAGTTTGAGCCCGCCATTGCAGTTACTATGTCCTTCTATTCTGTAGAGGGTCTTCTTCTTTACTACCCTCCTAATTTGCCAAGTGCCATGTTTTCTTCCTGGGACTGGTGCTTCCTGGTAATATGTCCACAGGGTCGCTATGAGTCCCAAAGAGTCACAATGAGTTGGAATCAGCTCAATGGCAGTGATCTCAGGATTAGATTACTTGAGAACTCCTTGTCAGTGCTAAGATAAGAGTGATGCTACTATCTTATATAAAAAGATGAAACCTGTTCATAATGATAGTCTGTCAAATGAAGTAATGATTGAAAATGGTGCTTATGGTAGGTAATACTTTTCCTATAAAACACTGGAACCATAGTTAAAACCATTTGTGTCAATAAAGATATCCATTTTGGTCTTGTGTTTCTCAGGTTTTGGTTTGTTTATTTGTTTACATAGTAAACTGTGTAGTTGCTGTGTAGTTACATAGCAGTCGAGTAATTTATTATACTTATTTCTTATCACTTCATGCCCACATTAATATGGTATCAATTAGTTGATGACAGGTATTCCTAACAAAATTCACCAACTTTTTGCTAATGACTATACTATTATAATGGAGAGCAAAATAAAGATGGTAAGGATGTGTAAAATGTGCTAGTTATAAAGGATTGGCCCAGGATTCTATGAAGTTAGATCTTTTTATTTAAATTTCAATTATTAACAAATGCCATAATCTATTCTTACTTTATCTACATCTATCTATCTCTATGTCTGTCGGGCGAGCTTACTATCTATCTATCCATCTATAATCTATGTATCATTTTTCTGTAATTGGTACATTTCCAAGACATAAATTACTAGGTTAAAATACTTAAATTTTTTTCAACATTATCTCATGAAAATTACAACTGAATAATAGTATCTCTCTATATATATACTAACAATGAAGGTGTTCATTAGGCATTATCTAACTTTCACAATATTTAATGGAGCTCTAGACTAATTTGAGAGCTAGGAAAGCACTTTAGTAATTATTTTTAGCAATCCTTCTCTGTTCTTTGTCCTTATTCATTCCTTGTTGCAAACACCTACTAATAGTGTTACAATGCCTCTTCGCTACTAAAAAAAATCATTTCTAAGAAAATCTTCTTGGAGAATGGGATGCCTAGGCAAAGCCATGAACTGAGAATTGGAAGTTAGCCAGGTACAGATGGTACAAGGGCATTTAAGCCTCGGAAGCTTCATCTGCCAAGGCTCAGAGGTGTGAGAAAGCATGACCGCATCAGGAAGATGCCATTAGTCAGCCTGTCATAACTTAGAAATAAAGTAATTTTGTTTTATCTTCATGGAAGTGTTAGTCACTGGATAACTTAAAACAAAAAAAAATGGAACGAAAGCAGACTGCCTGAGAATAGAAATTCTACTGTTGTTGCTGCAACTGTAATATTATACTGATATTCATAATTTAATGTGGGTAGTGGTTTTCTGTGTGCATGTCCTTTTCCCATTTCTGTTCTGTGTAGAGATGACATACATAGGTGCGTGCGCACACACACAATCATTTGTCTGCTTTAAATGTGAATCTAAGACTGTGTATCAAGGCTGTCATGAAAACACGATTTAATCACAAGGGGCATTTATCCTGCCTCTCTCATTTCCAGGCAGTATGTGTGAAAGGTTTTAGGGATCTACAAATTCCTTCATGGATTAAATAAACAGTTACCTGGTGATCTAGTAGTTACTCGTGGGGCTGCTACTCACATGATCAGCAGTTCAAAACTACCAGTAGCTCCGTGGGTCCCTGCAGAAAGACGAGGTTTTCTACTCCCCAGCACACTTAGACTCTCCAAACCCCCAGGGCGTCACTGTGAGTGAGCGTTGACTCAATCACAGCGAGAGAGTGAATGTCTACTCGAATTATTTCTCAATGAAGCATGTGACAACAAGAAAAATCAGTCCTGGAAATTATATATTAATGGCTGACATTATCATCTTCATCAATGAGCTGCCCTTTCCTAATCGTTGTCAGGTTCAAAGATCTCACCTCTGCTTTGTTTGAGACCTAGGCATCCCTGTCGACGCTGGGGCATTCACCCTATTTTGTGGACTCCCCTAGAAGAGTGTGTGTGCTCCTAACGCTCTTGAGCCCCTGACGTGTCTCTGTTGCCTCTTCCCTGAGCTCGTTTTCTCCAGCAGGCAGCTCAGCAGAGGCACTCCACGATCTTTTTTCTTCAAGTCAGCAGCTGAAGAAGCATCAACCGCGTCAGTTTAGATTTTAACAAGACAGGAATATGGGTGACCTAAGGCTGCTTTTGCTCCCCACCTTTCTAAAATCAGCAAGGTGAGGCATTGCAATGCTTCTCTACCTGACAAACAAAAACAAAAGAAAAAAATGCAGAAACTTTCCCTAAAAATCAATAGTCTCCAAAATTGCTCGGCTATAACAGCAAGACGAATATCTAATTTCCTCTGGTGCCGCCTGAGGTTATGGCTTATGGCTTTAGAATCAGAATTCTCTATCTTGTGGATTAATAAGTGCTTCTGTAAATGGGTGGAGATGTGAGATTGGGAAGGAAAGATGGATTCTGCTGTGAGATTGATGAGGGTTGGTGCGCGCTCTCATTCCTTTGTTTGCTTTGCGGCCCTGATAATGGTCATTATGGTGGGTTTCAAAGAAGCAATTGAAATAGGAGTCCCTGCATGGTGCAAGCAGGTACGGCCTTGGCTATTAAGGGAAAATCTTGTGGTT
>NW_022103908.1:13692519-13697278 GCF_000313985.2 Echinops telfairi | reverse complement strand
CACACACACAATCATTTGTCTGCTTTAAATGTGAATCTAAGACTGTGTATCAAGGCTGTCATGAAAACACGATTTAATCACAAGGGGCATTTATCCTGCCTCTCTCATTTCCAGGCAGTATGTGTGAAAGGTTTTAGGGATCTACAAATTCCTTCATGGATTAAATAAACAGTTACCTGGTGATCTAGTAGTTACTCGTGGGGCTGCTACTCACATGATCAGCAGTTCAAAACTACCAGTAGCTCCGTGGGTCCCTGCAGAAAGACGAGGTTTTCTACTCCCCAGCACACTTAGACTCTCCAAACCCCCAGGGCGTCACTGTGAGTGAGCGTTGACTCAATCACAGCGAGAGAGTGAATGTCTACTCGAATTATTTCTCAATGAAGCATGTGACAACAAGAAAAATCAGTCCTGGAAATTATATATTAATGGCTGACATTATCATCTTCATCAATGAGCTGCCCTTTCCTAATCGTTGTCAGGTTCAAAGATCTCACCTCTGCTTTGTTTGAGACCTAGGCATCCCTGTCGACGCTGGGGCATTCACCCTATTTTGTGGACTCCCCTAGAAGAGTGTGTGTGCTCCTAACGCTCTTGAGCCCCTGACGTGTCTCTGTTGCCTCTTCCCTGAGCTCGTTTTCTCCAGCAGGCAGCTCAGCAGAGGCACTCCACGATCTTTTTTCTTCAAGTCAGCAGCTGAAGAAGCATCAACCGCGTCAGTTTAGATTTTAACAAGACAGGAATATGGGTGACCTAAGGCTGCTTTTGCTCCCCACCTTTCTAAAATCAGCAAGGTGAGGCATTGCAATGCTTCTCTACCTGACAAACAAAAACAAAAGAAAAAAATGCAGAAACTTTCCCTAAAAATCAATAGTCTCCAAAATTGCTCGGCTATAACAGCAAGACGAATATCTAATTTCCTCTGGTGCCGCCTGAGGTTATGGCTTATGGCTTTAGAATCAGAATTCTCTATCTTGTGGATTAATAAGTGCTTCTGTAAATGGGTGGAGATGTGAGATTGGGAAGGAAAGATGGATTCTGCTGTGAGATTGATGAGGGTTGGTGCGCGCTCTCATTCCTTTGTTTGCTTTGCGGCCCTGATAATGGTCATTATGGTGGGTTTCAAAGAAGCAATTGAAATAGGAGTCCCTGCATGGTGCAAGCAGGTACGGCCTTGGCTATTAAGGGAAAATCTTGTGGTTTGAAGCACTCTGCATTTCCTTAAGAAAAATTTGAAGACCTATTAAAAAACAAAATCCACCATCCAAAAAGATAGGGAGCACATTTAACTCTGACACATAAGGGGTAGCTTTGCGTCAGAGACAACTCCATGGCAACTGTTCTGGAATTCACATAGTCTACCCTGGATGATGCAACATCCCGAAAGGCGAGCTCGCTGCCATCCATTCAGTGCTGGGTCGGAGCGCCCCCTGCGGAGCAGAAAGTCCCGTCTTTGTCCCATGGAGTTCCTGGTGCTTTCAAACTGCCTGCCCTGTGGATCGCAGCCCAACGCACTGAGACACCGGAGAGAAGTAGAAAGGCTACGTAGATACAATCTTAGCACTAGTCTTTAAAATTATATTTTATACAAACTAGGTTATTAGGTTGAATCTTCCAACGATATGGGCACCGAGTAGGCCCGGATAGAAAGATTAGGTATAAATGGGGTTGTCTCCCCACCAAATGCCTAAACTGGACAAAAATTAGTTGACCATGCCACAATAAAGGAATTTGAAAAAAAACAGGCACGTATCACAAACTTATGGGGATGATCCAAAGCTGGGCATGCTCAGACTGAGGTCACCCAGACACAGATGGAGGTCAACCTGCGCACACACCTCACGTGACTCAGCCACTAAGTATGGCCAATGCCCCCAACAAGTGGGGAGAGGAGGGGTACAGCCCTGACTGAGGACAGGGGCTCTCTCTTTCAGGTGTTCTCTTTCTGGTCAAAGGGCGGGATTACTCCAGTGTGCGCAGCACACACTTGCTCACTCTCTTTTTCTCTCCTTTTCTTTTTTTCTGTACCAGGACTCCACCTTTGGTTCTGTGGACTCCGCTTCCCAGCCATTTCCCACTAGTTTTTCGTGCTCTTCTAAAATGGTCACTTTCGGTTGAGAACTTTCCCATGCCCTGCCATGCCGCGGTGCACGCATGCTGCAAGGACAGGTGTACTGCCTGAGACTGAATTTCCCCAAATTTACCTTTCCCTCATAAGAGCTCTGCCACATGAGTTCTTTCAGCGCTGTGAAGCAAGAACCAAGATACACCAGGCCAGAACCTAACATTTGTAGAAAGGTTGATAGTTGAACATCAAACAGCATAGGCATATTTGAGAAGAGGGATTTAATCTTTCTTTTTTTCTTCTTTTTTTTCTCCAAAACATGGGAGTTCCATGACTCTGGAAACTCATGGAGGAAAGAAAAGCGTAGCTGGGAAATTTTAAATAATAAATAAAATAATCATAGGAAATAAACATGTAGGTGGCCCCAATAAAGCTTTTAAAAGTTTCACTGGGTGTGCTTTCACAGTGTGCGTATTTCCCACGAGGCGAGCATCGAGCAACTTACTCTGAGTTAGTGCGCCCAGTGGTGGTCACCTGGGAAGGGTCTCTCTGGTCACAGTGACTTGTTTTGTAAAAGCAGGTTCACTCAAAACTGGTTTTTTCTAATACTGGTTTAAAAGAACAGCGTGTAGCTGTGAAATTTTGCTTCCTGCTTAGTAAAAATGCTGCAGAAACTTATGATGTTGAAAACAGCTTGCAAGCACAACCCTGTGGGAAAAACTCAAGTGTGTAAGTGTTTTTCTCTTTTCAAAAAGGTGAAATGTCCGTTGATGACAAACCTCCCTCTGGAGGTCCGTCAACTTCCCAAAGAGATGAAAATATTGACAAAATGTGTGCACTTGTGCTCAGACTGACACTGGGCCATTGAAGAGAAGGGGAGGTGATTCGCACTATCTTGGAGCCTGCTTCAGTGAATTTTAACAGAAGGTTTGGGAATGAGAAGGGTCACTGTGAAAATTGTGCCTCGGGTCCTGACTGACCAGCACAAAAGAGCATGGAGTAGAAGCATGCCTTTGTTTGAAAGAATAGCTCTGAAGCAACCCCGACTTTTGTCCCCCCAAAGTCATTACTGGTGATGAGATATGGTATTATTCTTATGACGCTGAAAGCAAACATCAAGCTACGATGCCATCATCACATGGCCCCAAAAAAGCATGTCAAGTGAAATCAAAGATCAAAATGATGCTCATTTGTTTGTTTTTTTCTTTGTTTTTTGATGTGAGGGAAATAGTGCATTTGGAGTTCCACCAGATCAGACTGTTAATCAAGCCTTCTATTTAGAGGTTCTAAAAAATTGCAGAACTGTGTGGGACAACAAAAAAAAGCCTGATTTGTGGCAGTTGGGGGACTGGTTTTGCCATCATGAAAATGCACTTGCTCACACTGCTATCTCATTTGCGCCAGTTTTTGGTAAAAAAAAAAAAAAAAATGGCATGACTCTCTTGCCCCATGCACCTTACTCACCTGACCTCACTCCGTGCAACATTTTATGTTTCCAAAAATGAAGAGGACATGAAAGAACAGCAATGTGACAACGTAGAAGAGGCGAAGACAAAAAAAGGGAGGTGCTGTCAGCCATCCAAACAGATGAGTTTCAAAAATGTTTTCAAGAATGAAATCACAAAAAAAGAAAAAAAGAGAATGAAATCACAGATTTGACACATGTATTAAATGTACTAGAGAGTACTTTGAAGGTGATAAGGTTGTCTTATTAAAAAAAATAAGTACATAGCTTTGAAAAAATATTCCATTTGGTGGGGTACCTCTCTTATATATAAATTATGTTTAAAATATGATATATGTATATAGTCTAACAGCTAACTTGTCTTGTCTAAGACATAATCTCTGAGTTTGTTAAAATAACAAAATTTAGAACCTGGCTTTCAATTTCTATGCCTGTTTCTCAGCAAAATGATGTTAGAAAGATCTTAGTTGTAGTTCAAGGTAAAAGAATGAAAGGGCTAATCAGTATTCATCTATGTATAAATTACATTTATAGTAATACTTTCACATTGGTAAATGTGTCTTAGAGAGAGTCTGAAATGAGAAATGGTATGTCAAAGCAGTTCAGCGTGTCCCTGTCCTCTTGATTCGGAAAAGAGTATTCTAACACATAGAGCATATTTGAGAGGGAGGACCTGGAGGCCCCTCCTAAGCCAGCTCTTTCTAGCAATGAGCTCATCAGGTCAGTTCATTGTCACCTTAGATAAGAGTCAAAATGAAACCCTGATGGGATTAGATCCATTGTAATTGTCATCAAGGATCCTCATTGACAGCATCCTTGTGCATATTTGTTTTTTAAGAAGTGAAATGTACAATGCATGGCTCTTTGTTCTTTGGGTCACTACACAGGGGAAACCCCATGAACCTATGTGAAAATGCATGCAAAGTTTAAGGATATAATCTAATTCAGTATGCAACACTCCAATTCTACCAGCCTTTGAATGAGAATTCTGCTCAGAAATAGCCCAGCTCAGCTTCAGACAAAAGAAACAAAAACGAAAGAATTAGATGTCCACACACCAACTCCTTTTTCACCTGTTACAATGGAGAGAAGAAACTTTCCACAAAACAGACCCCATTCTATGTTATGCTGGGAACTCAAGGAAGAATTAGAAGTAGAACTTTGTTCTTCTAGTTTTTAATTTAGTGCTTCTGCCATTTCTCTGTGTGTGTGTGTGTGTGTGTGTGTGT
>NW_022103908.1:13688785-13690850 GCF_000313985.2 Echinops telfairi | reverse complement strand
TTCCCTCAGCTTCCTTCCCATGATGTAGGCAAAAGACTGCTGCTGGCAGTTTGGGGAACTCCGGTCTTACAAGCCCTTTGCTTTCCAGTGTCTTGTTTCATGTTGCTGCCAGCAAACTGTCTCTCGTGTAAATCCATTGGTCTCTTTGTTAGCCTGGGAACTTTAGAGAAACAAATCCACAGAAACCCATGAAGGCATTAAGATTATCATAAGAGGAACTATAGAGGTCCTAACTAACCATGGTGCTACAACCGAAATGCAATTACTGGCTTTCTGACAGTCACCTATTAAAGTACCAAATCCTCCTTAGAGAGAACCCTGATGTCACCGTTCAGACTTGTAGCACCCTCAATCCAGCTACATTACTCCATGACCCTGGAAGGGACTCTGAGCTTCTCCATTCTTACTTTGAGCTACTGTCTACTATGAAGCAGCCTCGGCCACCAGACCTTGAAGACCAACCACGTGCTGTAGAACACTGTGTCTGGTTTTCTGACAGTATCAGCTTTGTGACCGATAGAGTGCACAAGGCCGGTTACTCCATTGTTTCCCTTGACCAAGTCATTGAAGCCAATCCCCTGCCCCCGGATACTTCAGCCTAGCTGGCTGAACTCATAGCTTTGTCACAGGGCATTGTGCTAGTGGAGGAAAAGAGATTAACACTGTACACGAATTCTAAATATGGATTTATCATTCTCCATAAACACTCTTCAAAGTGGCAGGAACGAGTCTATCTAATCACTCAGGGAAGCCCCACTAAGTATGGGGTCCAAATCAGGTCACTATTAGAAGCTTCCAAAAACATGCTGAAGTGGCAGTCGTGCACTTCAAAGGGCACCAGCAGGGCAATTCAGAAGTCACCAGGGGCAACCAAGCAGCTGACAGGGCAGCCAGAGAGGCAGCCCTGGGCACAAAACTCCAAGCCACCTTAAATGCTTTAATCCCCCAATGAGCTCCCTCTTCCAGATTACTTTCCAGAAGAAGTGGAACAGGTCAAAATTCAGGAATTCTGCCTTCACACTGGTGGGAGAAAGACTACAAATTCCTATTGCCACAGTTACAGTGGAATGTTGTAAAAGCTTTCCACAACACCACCCATCTTACATGTAAACCCTCCTTGACCCAGCTCACTCAACAGTTCTGTGGAGCCAATTTAACCTTAACTATCAGGTCAGTAACCACTCACTGTCCACCTGCCAGACAGCAGTCCCCAAGGGACGCTTAGAAGTGATCTTTCCCAGCCTTCTCAGTACAAGGGATCCTACCCTGGGGGAGACTGGCAGATAGATTTTACCCAGGTTGTAGCCATCCAAGGACAGAAGTATCTTCTAGAGTCCATAGACTTTTAAACGGTGGATTGATACATATCCCACTCACACTGAGAAGGTTCATGAAGTGTCGAAAAGGTTACTTCAAGATGTAATTCCTGGTGTGTTCATCTGGGTTGACTAGAGAAAGAAATTTATAGACATTCATATGTGTATAAGAAAGAGCTATATATAAAGGAGCAAATGCATATTGAAAAAACATCCCAGCCCAGTCCAGATCAAGTCCCTAAGTCCATTATTGGCCCATATGGCTGATTCCAGTCTATAAGTTCCTCTTCAACTCATGCAACACATGTGATGATGCCAAATGCAGAAGATCCCAGGTGTGGTGGAAAGTCAATGAACGTGTTTAATGACTATTTTGAGCTCACAGAGCATAATCACTCCCTGATTTTCTCAGAGACCATCCTGTTTAGTGAAAATGGCTGACAGTGGAAGCACCTTGGTCAAAATGCCTGACAGAAAACCTAGCTCTGGCTTGATGCAGTCAGAGGTCTAAGCCATAATTTGCAAGCATGGAATAGTTTAGATAATCCTTATCTATCTTATATTACCTTCTCTGGAATGACTTGACATTTAATTTTGTTCATTTTCACCATTTCAAACAAGAATAACCAAAGATAACACACACAAAAAAAAACCCATGGCTGACAGAAGATGGTGCCTGGCTATCAAAATATATAGCATCTGGGGTCTCAAAGGTGTGAAGGTAATCAAGTGGCCTTCTAGCTGAGAAA
>NW_022103908.1:13681007-13687592 GCF_000313985.2 Echinops telfairi | reverse complement strand
TGTTGGACTTGTGGGCTTGGGCAGCACTGGGTTGGGATGTTTTCTTGATGCACACTTAACCTTTATATAAAACTCTCTCTTATACATGAGTTACTGTGGATTTGTTTCTCTAAAGTACCCAGACTAACACGCCACTTTATAAATTGCTCTTCAGAATCATGCAACACATGCAATGATGTCAAATGCAGGAAAATCACAGACCAGTGGGTGCAAAGTCTAGTGGATCCAATGTCAGTGGAAGCATCTCAGTGCTGATGTGGGTCTCCATCTGGTTCCTGCCACTCCAAGGCTTTGGCTGTCATCAGTGTAGCTCCATGTGGCTTGTCAACAGGGATGTCTTGCTTGGAGATGAATCAAAGATAATCTGTATCTGGCCTCCAGTGAGCTATTTATCTCCATTTGTGCTTCCAAAATGAGGTCGTCAATTTGAGGCCTGATTGACAGTCTAAACTCAACTCCTTCACAAGAAAGGGAGATTATGTAACTGCCACACCTTGAGTTGGTCTTTCCAAATCACTGCAAAGTGATAATTGGCCTGCTTTAATCTCACAAATCAGTCAGGCAGTCTCTCAACACTTAGGAATAACCTATACCATGAGGTATTCCATCAGTGTAGACTCATCTAAACCCAAGGGGAAGAAAAGCTACTACCCTTGTGCCTGCCTAGAGACCCAGTTCTTATAAAAACCTGGAAGGATGGGTTCCCCAATTTCCAGCACCAGCTAGTCTTGAAGGGTCCCTTCCCAATAATTCTCTCTAACTGCCCTACTGTTAAAGTTCCAGGGCAAAGTGCCTGGATCCACCATTCATTGGTGAAACTATAGAAGCTGTTGCAAGCCAGGCCCCTTAGAAATGGAGCAAACAGACAAGCACTCCTGTGAGCCATTGGATGGTCTTATGATGGTGTTTCACTGACACCCTGAGACAGATACGTGTTCTACGAAAACCCTATCTCAGGCCCACAGAGGTCTTTAAGCTAGTGAATTCTCTCATGTCCATCAGTTCTAAGATTTCTTTTCCAGTCTTCCAGTGACACTAACCCACACTTCTAAGATCACTGCTATCTCACAGCTTTGCCCCATCTTACCTGCACTGTTTACCTTTTTTGTTTCTTCCAGAAGCCATCAGGTTACCAAAGACCCCGAAGCCAAGATTGCCAATCCCAAGATCACCAGCTTCTGGATCACCCCAATCTCACCCACCATGGACTCCTAAGTGGACAACTCCTCTCAAAGGGTGTGGACTCCAAAGCCCCACTCTGTATCCCTTTGCTCAGCAGGAAGTAGTCATAGATGTTGTCGTCCAGTACCCCCAAAGATTTGGGTCCATAGTCCTTCAGGGAAGAAATGTTTGGTAGCTACATTTAAAGACAGGTGGTTGTCCCTCCCATGCCTGCAAAGGCCCACACAGAGGAGGTTGGAAAGAAATCAGGCAACCACTAGACACCTATGAAGACCCCAAACTTTATATACCCATACTTAACCTCCCAAGCAGGTAGGAGGTACACCTGGGTGGTCCAAATTAGGCTCAGGCTCATGACATTACCCAGGTGGGCTCAACCCAGCCAATATGCAACAAATACCTTCAACCACACCTTCAGCATGCCAGGGTGTGGACTAGCATAAAGGCAGGGAGCACACTCTGGGATGCTCTCTTGCTCCCTTGTCCTTGCCCCTGTGCTCTGGCCCCCTCGCTCTCTGTCCTCCATGGCCTCTTGACACTTGATCCCTCAGTTCCTGGGAAACACCACCACCACCACCACCCCAACCAGTTCTGCCCATGTGAGTGCTCTTTTCCACAAAGTTGCTCATATCTAATTGATAACCCTTTGAGGCCATAAAACCTGAAACTTGTCCTGGACATCATAAAAGCCCACTTGAATTACAAAACGAGCTTCCACGTGAATTCTTTCACCATGGGAAGCCAAGAACCGAGGTATTACCCACTCATAAAACCTAACAGAACCTCTGCGATATCCACCACTTTTCTATCAGTTGGACCACTGTGTCAGTATGCATGTTGCTGTGATTCTGAAAACTATGCAATCAGTATTTCAAGTACCTGCAAGGTCACCCAAGGTGAACAGGATTCCTAAGATTCCGACAGATTGAAGGAAGTCTTATTAACAACCTGTGATGTATAGATGGAACAACCTTGCTTGCTGGAGTGAGGAGGATTTAAAGCACTTCCTAATAAAGATCAAGGATCTTTGATCCAACATTTAGCAATCCATTCTTCTCCATGGATTACAACTCAATCTAAGGAAAACAAAATCCTCACAACTGAACCAATAGGTGATGTCACGATAAACAGAGAAAAGACTGAAGTTGTGAAGGATTTCATTTTCATTAGATTCATAACCAGTGTTCATGGATTCAAGAAATTAAAGGTTGTATTGCCTTGGACATATATGCTTTACGGGATCTCTAAAATGTTAAAAAGCAAGGATGTTACTTTGAGGACAAAGGTGTCCCTAAGCCAAACAATAGCATTTTTAATTGCCTTATATGCCTGTAAAAATTAGACAATGAGTATGAAAATCACCAAAGGATCAATGCACTTAAAGTATGGTATTAGTGAAGAATATCCCAAGTACTGTGATTTCCAGAAGAACAAAAACATCTGTCTTTGGAGGAAGTACAACTCGCATGATCCTTACAAACAAAAATGGCAATGCTTGATGTCATGTAATTTGGACATTTTCTCAGGAGAGACCAGTCCCTGGAAAAGAACATTATGCTTGGTAGAGTGTCAGTGATGAGGAATGTGACCTGTATGATGGACTGACACAGTGGCTGCAATACAGCTCTGTAACTCAGAACAATGAGGAAGGTGGTACAGCGCCAAGCAGTGCTTTGTTCTTTTGTATAGAGGTCTTCTCACTTGGAACTAACTTGATGGCACCTAACAACAACATTCTACAGTGACAGATCGTGTATTTTTTACATGTACATGAAACATTTATCAAAATAGTACTTCCAAATAAATACTACTATAATTAAAAGATTAAATTTTTAAAAATTGTGTATTGGGTGGTTTACAGAGCAGATCATTCATTTTATATTTAAAAATTCATAAATATTTTGTTTCATCTCATTTATTGCAACCTTCCTCAATGTAACAGCACTTATCCCACTTTATCCCTCCATTTCCTTTTCCTATTCCTAGTTCCTTCTAAAGCTCATCCTAGTGTTAGGATATGATGACCCCTTTATCGGTGGATCCTGAGACCACTTGCTTCTAGAAAGGTGGCATGGCAGCAATGCAGAGACAGAACAGACAGGTAGGAGGAGGCAAAACAGCAGGTTTATTGGCAGTAAAGTCAATAAACAGGCTCCCAGTAACTCTACATTACAGAAAGGGAGACAGTAGTGAGATACAGCCCAGAACTGGCAGGCTCTTTTTCTATGTCTGGCAGAGGTTCTTGAACTCAGGACTGGGTGTTTTCAAAAAAAGGCAGTTGTCCCTGGTTGGCTTGGACCCAACTGTGTTCTTACTGGGTAGGGACCCAGGTGGTCAGAATCATGGCCTTTGGCCTCCCCATTTCTGGGAGAATGTGACTCATCAGTTAAATCAGTCAGTCAACTCTCCTTGTTACTAGTGCTGTCCATTTTTTCTCAAATGGTTGATTAGATTTAGGTATGCATACCTCATTGGTATCATTCCTTTTAGATACCTGCATATTTTTAGACAGAAATTTGAAGCAAAATTATGAAATTGGGGCACAATTTTGAAAATTTCATAGCCATACCCAACTACTTTGAGAGAATGAGTCACTAGGTCTGGGGGCTCAGAGTCATAGGATCAGGGACACCAAGGCCAATCTGGCATCTTGCACTCCTCATAGACAATGTTCTATAACCTACTTGGGTGAGCAGCATCGGAGGTCTTGGGCAGTTTTGAACGACAGCTATTGGTTTCTCCGTGCCTGGAATAAAATATATAGAATGCTGAGAATGTAAGACACATGAAAACAATCAGTCCGATGGAATAAATGATTATGCACATATTCACGTCCAGGATCCTGAGACCAAAAGTATTGAGTGTATCTGAGTATTCCTTAAAAGTTCTCTGAAAGGGACCACATTTGAAGTTCCTTGATAAAGTGGGGGGTGGACTCAAAAACCCTAAAAGAAACCGGGTTTAGTTAGACTATAGAGAAGGGTGGAAATGCCGAGACGATGGTCTTTAGTCAGGTCTGGATTTGAGTTCACCTTGGAGGTACAGTTTCAGCCATAAATTGGATCTGGATTATTTAAAGTATGTTCTTTATCCACAGCGGAATTAAGCCATACATAATAATAAAGGTTTTCAGAAATTGTCCAACAGAAAAAAATACAGACAGTAAATTTAAGGAGTGGGAATGGGAGGAAAGCGAGGAGAATAATAAAGGAAAAAATAAACTGAAAAATGCAATGCACAAGGAAGGGAAAGGGGAAAGAAAAGAAGGCAGTAATACAAAGGCTAAAGAAAAAAAGAAGGAAAATAATAGGACAAAAAGGAAAAAAATACAAAGAAAAGAAAGGAGAGAATTGTCCGTGAATCCAGTATGAATTTATACTCGGCCAATCAAGGAACTCTTTAGAGCACTGAAGAGCAACGATGTTATTTTGAGGACTAAGGTACACTTTCCCCAAGCCATGGTATTCTCTACTGCATCATCTGCATGTGAAAGCTGGAGAGTGAATAATGAAGACTTTAGATGAAAGGATGTATTTGAATTGTGATGCTGGAGAAGAATATTGAAAGTACCATGGACTGCTAAGAGGACCAAACAATCTGTGTTGGAAAAAGTAAGACCAGAGGGCTCCTTAGGGGGAAGATGGAAAGACTTCAACTTAACAGACAATATTTCCAAAGTATGTTATCTCCACTCCCTGGAGAAGGACATCCTGTTCGGGAAAGTGGAAGGGCAGAGAAAAACACAGGAGGTCCTCAATGAGATGAACAGATATAGTGAATGCACTGATGGTCTCAGACATAGGGATAATTGTGTGGAGGGCGCAGTACTGTGCAGTGTTTTGTCCTATTGCACACAGGGTCACTGTGAGTCAGAATCCACTCAAGGGCACCTAAGGACAGCAACCATCAAGGAGCAGGATGGTGTGCATATGGTATGTTTAGGAAGTGGCATGGAGGCCACATCTGACCACCCCTGACTGCACAAAGGTAAAGGATAATCCAACTCCCTATAAACCCATGGCTGATTGATGTAGAGCAAAGGTTAAACATGCTTCCATCTTTCATGTTGGGTTTTTGTTTAATTTAGTTTAACCTATTTTAACCAACCATTCTTCCCACGGCACTATACTTCTCTATTGTTTTCAGTAATCTATTACAATGGCAAGACACTACTCATGATTATGAAAGTTTACTTTGGAATCTGACAGATTACAAAATCCTTTTTGTTTTGTTTTTGTCTGCAATGCCACTGAGCCACACAATCCCTTTCTATGGAGACCAGTACACCCACTGTTCTGCCTCATGGTCACTTTGCTGCTTCTTGCTCTGTCTTCTCGTCTCAATGCTGCACCGCCTGCTCTGTACCATGGTCTCAGCACAATTCTTCTGCTTTGTCTCATGCTTTTCCTGCTGAGACCTTTGGTACCTCCTAACTGCCAAATCAGACAGGGATCTCACATGTACTCTTTTGGTGGCTCTTCTTAATTGATGGTCATGGGATTCTCACTCTTTCTGAAACATCTTAGTCTTACATGCCAAGTAGAATGACAAAATTGACCAATCCCTTATATTACTATTTCATCCACTTTGTTTTCTGGGTCTGACATGATCAAGAACATTGACGTCAGGAACATCATATATGAAAAAAAAAAAAGTGGATTTAAAGTACAGGAAAGAAAAAGGTAGATCAGATGGATCCCAGAATAGACTCTGAAACTTGCTCTTAATCACAGAGTAGCTAAAGTACATGGAAGAAATAATGAATGGCGAGCTGAAAAGAATATTTCAGGCAGTTCAAGGTGAAAAATTAAAAGATTATAATGAAATGTACAAAAACATAGTGTTAGGAAAACAAAAAGTAAGAGCACACTTAACATTCTTTAAGCAGAAAGACAAGAAAAATTCAAGTATTGAGTTGTAATATTGAAAGATGATATGGAAAAAATACTGAGTAAAGCAAGAAGCACCAAAATAATATGGAAAGAATACAGAGTCACTATACCTAAAAGAACTAACAGTAAGCAACATTCAAACATTTCAAGAGCTAATATAAGATCAAGAACTAATGGTACTAAAAGAAGATATCCAAGCTACACTGAAGCCATTAGTCAAAAACAAGGAACCAGAAATTGATGGAATGCCAACTGAATTACTTCAACAAGATGATGAGGCACTGAAAGCACACATTCATCTATGCCAAGAAATTTGAAGGAAAGTTTCTCAGTCAATTGACCACAAAAGATCAATATTTACACCCATTGAAAAAAAAAAAAAGACCTCCCAGAATGAGATAATAACTGAAGACAAATGGGTGCATAAGAAAATGTGGCAAAGAAGCTGATGGTGCCTGGCTAACAAGAGATAATAGCATCTGGGGTCTTAAAGGCTTGAAGGTAAACAAGC
>NW_022103908.1:13665708-13679918 GCF_000313985.2 Echinops telfairi | reverse complement strand
TGCCAGGCTTAAAATCAAGAAAGGTATGCATCCGGGTTCTATGCTATCACTGTATTTACTCAATCTGTTTGCTAAGCAAATCCTCAGAGAAGATGCATAATATGAGCAAGAATGCAACATGCGCATCAGAGGAAAGCACATAACAACTGGCAATATGTAGATGGCACAACCTTGCTTGCTGAAAGTGAGGACTGGAAGCACTTGTTGATGAAGATCAAGGTTTGCAGCCTTCACTATGGATGACAATTTACTGCAAAGAAAACCAAACTTGTCACAGTTGGACCAGTAGGCAATATCATGATAAACAGAAATTTAAAGAGAGATTGGAATTGTTAAGGATTTTGTCTTGTTTGGATCCAAATCAATGCTCATGCAAGCAACAGTCAAGAGATAAAATGACACATTGTAATGGGTAAATCTGTAACCAAAGACCTTAAAATATTGAAAAGCAAGGATTTTACTTTGGGGACTAAGGTGCGCATGACCCAATCCATGGTATTTCCAATCATGTCATATACATGTTACAGTTGAACCAAAGACTAATCAATGCATTTAAATTATGGTGCTGCAGAATAATATTGAAAATGCCATGGGCTACCAGAAGGACAAACAAATCTTTCTTTGAAGAAGTACAGCCAGCATGTTTCTGAGAGGCAAGCATTGCAAGACTTCTCTCAAGTACTTTGGATCTATTATCAGAAGACACCAGTACCTGAAAAAGACATTGTGCTTGTTAAAGTAGAGGGGCAATCAAAAAGTTTATTATAATTTACATAGTTGTTTTCTTTTCTACATTCAAAAACACAGGCAAACATCTAATACAGATTTAGATCACAAAGAGATATTACTTCACTCCATTAAGGGGTCTATGAATTAAACAAAAACAGCAAAAAATGGGGGAAAAGCAATGAAGAATATTAGCATTAATGTGATCAGAGCCCTTTTCTATTGTTGATAGCATATAAAATTAAACAATCATTGTGAAACACTTGCCCATTCTTTGGAAAACTAAATATAGAACTTATCATATGATCCAGCAATTCCACGAGTAAACAGATGCCCAAAGTACTTGAAAGCAGCAAACAGGTACCTTCACCTTGATGTTCATGGCATCATTACTCAAAATAGTTGAAATATGGAAGCAACTGAAATATCCATCAGCACAGTAATGGATGAAGATATGCTTACATATAATGTGATATTACTCAGCCAAAAAGAGCTTTGAGTTGTGACATGGGAATAAAACATGAAAACATTGTGCTCAGTGAAATAAATGACAAATATTACAATATCCCACTTCTAAGAACAACCCTCAAGCCTGGAACAGAGCCCACCTCTGGGGATTAACTTTTAGCCAAACAACAGACAAACTTATAAAGTGAATCACATGTGGGAGGAATGTAATCAGCCGTGAGACCAAATGCACAACCTTTACCTCAAATACAGTTCAGCAGGCAGGCAGGGATAGAAGACAGAAGAATGGAAAAAGAGGGAGGGAGGAATGTGAGAAGGAAGTAGGAGGGATTGCAATCAATGCCAGAACAGAGTTTGTATAAAACATTGAAAGGACAATAAATATGCTCTGTAAATATCAAGCCAAACTACAGAAAAAAATTTTTTAATAATAAATGTAGATTAGGAAAGTAGCAAGCCTAACGATCATTAGTGGTTACTCAGGGTGTATGGGAAGGGGAACGTGAGGGTCATTGGTAGAAGGCCCTTGAGCCTCTATAAGAGTGAAGAAAAAAATTGGAAATGGATATCGATGGTGTAATACAACAGGAGGAACAGAATTAATGTCATTCAATCATTTATGTATAGAATATTGAAATGACCTTTTAAAATATATACGCTTACCATAATAAAAATTAAATACTGCAAAAATTAGGAGTGTATGTTGACATTTTTCTATTCAATTATTTGTATCATTTTCCCATGTGTGATTATGTGTTGTAATAAAAAAAGAAGCGTGGATTTTTCACTGAAGAGATCATAACGCAGAGACTAAACAATGAACTTTTAAATTACTATAAAATGTATTCAATATTGATTTTGAAAATGTCACCAAATAAAAATTGTATTTCTAACTATGGTGAAATGTTTATTTTCAACTAGAATATGCCAATGTGTTATTTTCTTAAATAGATTAAAATCATTTTATATTAGAATAACAAAGAAAACTCTTATTTAAGAAAAAGTCATAGTTTAAAGTCTACCTCTATTTTAAGAAGGGGAGCATCATTAAAGTATAGACTTGCGTGTAAGCCGACCCAAATATCAGCCGAGGCTCCAAATTTTACCACAGAAACTGCATTAAAAATGTGCTGAAATAATTCGGCTTATACTTGAGGATATACAGTAAGCACTTAAAGTTGGTGGTTAGAAATAATTCTCTTTGCACAGTACAATTTTGTATGTGAAGTTATTTACTGACTCTTTTATTACAGGTTGGACTCCCTAGATGCATTTTTAGAAGTTCTTATTATTTCCCATTAAAACTCATATAAAAAATGTTATTATTTTTTGAAGCCCAGATGGTGTGCTAAATGATCTGTAAATTATTAAGTTTTATCCAGAAGTGTATCGTATTGCATAAAATAAGCATAATAAGGTAGACAATATAGGGACAAAAGTGCTTTCTAATAGTTTCATGAACACATGAAATGTAAGCTTCATATTAATTTAACCACAAAACTCTATCCACAATACAGATATAAAAATCTAATTAGTGTATACAGTATATGGAGCCAAAGCCAATATTTGGGACAATTTTGTACTAAGAACTCATCATCAACACATTTATGTTTTCTATTATTTTAAGGCTACAAGATCCTCCCTAGGACTTGTCATTTCTACGTGGCATGTACTGACGTGGATATAAAAATTAATTTCTTATATTTATGTTTATGATCACCGGCCTACATTTGCTCCTGATGACTTGATGGTGTACTGGGATAGATATAGGATAGAAACCAGAAGGTGGGCAGCAGGAGACCACTAGAGGCAGTGCAGGGAGATAGGCTAGGTTTTCTGCTCTGGCAGACTTAGAGTCTGAAAGCCCACTCGGCAGCTCTGATCTGTTTTATGGGGTCGCCATGAGTCAGAGCATGTTAGTAGGAGCAAACTCAATTTATGATCATCATCTTACAATCTCGTTTATTTTTATCTTATGAGAATAATTTTATATTAGGGAATTTTGAGGATACTATTTAATTTTTTGGACATCGTAGCACATAAGTTCTATTTATTTTAGGTGACTAAAAGTGTTCTGGATTAAAAAAAAAGGTTCATAAAATATTATTAGCACACCTTTCATGAAAAATTATCTTTTACTTTGGAAAAGAAGGCCCAATTTTAAATATTTACAGGTACTTTATTACAGAGTTCCCTCTCCTATATTGAATTCTAAGCATAGGTCACAGCCTAGCTCTATTTTACTATACAATATGATATTTTACATATTATATAAGAGCCCAGACCAACCTCATTGCTTTCAGGTAACCCATAGTGACCTCATGTGATATAATACAACTGCTGTATAGGGTTTTCCTGGTGAGACTTTATGAAAGCAAATCAACAAGCATTTCCTTTGCACTGACCTTGAGGGGTTTGAGCCAATTATTGGCACAGCCAATTCCAAACCAGGAAATCTCATATGTATATGAAGTCGACCACCTGCTATAAGTTACGCACTGCCATCCTCATATGACACAGAGTATTTAGGCTTCACAATGCTTATTTTCCTAAGTTAATAGACTAATGAGTGGAGAGTCAGGATACAAACTCAAGGGCTTCAAAAAGTAGGCTGTATTGAGAGCTGTTTTAAAGAATTGTGTTAAACACACCATTATTATATTTATGTATTACTTGAATTTAGCTATGCCAATTGAATCGTTTTCTTTAAACCAACTTCCAACTCTGACAATAGAGATTTGCTGGGTTTTGTTCACTTAATTGTAAGTCAGGTCAAAGGCTAAGAATTTATGTTTTACATATAATATTATATTCTGCAAACTTTCTTTGGGAATTGTAGTTTTCAAGTGCTACACATTTCATAGGCCCTTTTACATACACTTAATAATAGTTGAGAAAGCAAGGAATCAATTAATATATCAATATGTAATTCACAATTTGAAAACCTATTCTCATTTGTCTAATATATTCCACTAAAATGGATTAATAAATAGCCTTACAGAGAGTTCTATGATCATGATAGTTAAATCCATCCACTGCTTCTAAGATAAGCATTTACAAAGGACACAAGTAGATAAAATGTAAAGAGTAAACCAGACAGCTGTTTTCTTAATCCTCTTTACAGAGAACAACGTATACTATGGAACATCCGAGGAGCAGGTATTATAAAAGACCCCATCTTTTATAACACAGAGAGCTTGACCTACACAGGTTCCTTGACCCAGAGATAAAGATAAATAGCCACATGAATGAGTGGATTAAGTTTATTTGAGTCTCAAAGACCAACACAAATGATGCTCATTCATACCATACCTGGGATGAGAGATCTGAAACTAATAAATATAGGGGTACTTTTCTGCTGTTGTAATAAGATGCTGACAACCTTCTTACTGCAATCCATGTAAAGTAAGTCTTACCTTGTTCTTTAACCAATTTCTGAAGTTCTATCTGGTGATATGAACTCCATATTGGGATATAATAGACCTCAATATCTTTATGTATGATAAATTAAAAATTAAATAATATTCATTAGAAATATATTGAAAGATAAAATATAACATATATTTATAATCAATAAAAATGAAATTCATAAAAATTGCATTATTAAAGGTTGGAAATAAAAATTTTGAAAAGGAAATAAAAAGTTTAGTGATGAGTAGGTAGTCTGACACAAGTTTATTCCAGATTTTATTTAGAGATTCTAGCATTTTAAGTTTGAATAGTCAAGGAGATTGAATTTTTATGCCCAAATATGGATTGAAGCGATGTTGGGCTTTTATTACATAGAGACATCAAAGTGAGATGTTGTCCCCTTCTACTGTAAAGTAGGATAGCTAAAACTCTCTAACAATGATGAAAGTCCATTTGGCAAGTGTCTATAAAAGACACAATTAAAATTTAAACACAATAAAATTTTGAAAAATGTATAAAAATGATCTCAAACCCTAACCTACCCACCTCCACAAATGTTAGTCAAGTTAGCGCAACACACATATGTATGCACAGAATTGCACAAGCAATTTATAGAGAGCAAACCCAAACCAAATTGCCACATTCCCAGTTAAATATGTTCAAGCTCACCAGTAATCAGCAAAATTCAAACTGAAATTAGTATGCAATAGCATTTCACAAACATTCTACTGGCAACAATTAGTTTGGAGTCTAGGAAGGCTGGCAATGAAGTGGAACGGTGGGCATTTCCGCACGCTGATGGTCAGAGTGCCATTTGGTTTTGTTACTTTACAGAGCCACCTGGCTGGGGAGCTCTAGTAAAGTAGACAATGTGCCTATTCTGTGCTCTGAGAATGGTCCTCGTAGGCATTTTCCCTTGAGAAAGTTTTGTGTATGCTCCAAGGAGACATGCAGAAAGTGTTCATTGGAGTACTGTTTGAATTAGCAAAACATTGTTTTGCTATTCTAAATTTGTAGAATATTATAAAAATAATAGAGAAAACGATTTGAAATTACTGAAGCCAGAATCAGGTTTATTAATATGAATAAATTTTATGGCCCCAAAGTTGAAAGTGATATGTGACATGCAATCAACACACACACACACACACACAATGAACACACACACACACAATGATGCTGCAATCAAGTCATATACAAACCAGACTGGTATACTCTCCACGGACAACAGATATTTTCTCTATTTATAGATCTATATATCTACATATCTATATCTGTCCCTGTCCATACCATGTCCATGTATGTGTCTACATCTATATTTATTTTTAAAAGAACAATCAACATATAAAGGAAACATGGAATATATTGATTTTGTATGGTATTTAATTTTGGTAGGGAGATGATCATTATATTGCTTTGGATAATTCTGTGTAATTAATTATTTGAATTAAGTTTATCATAGCAGTAAATAAGAACCTATATCTAGAGGTTTGCGGAAATATCCTTTTAGAAGAATTAATATTACTCTTAAGGAGGTGGAAATTAAAGCTGTCCCAAATTGTCCAACTCATCCAAGATGTTATACAGCTCCATTTCATCTGATTTTAACCACCGTTCTACCCCTCAATATATTCCCTCACTTCCCTAGTTCTGCAATTCATTGCACTTTCTCATAAAACTCACAAAGCTTCAAAGAAATGGCTCACAGACTTGTAGATTGCTGATAAATTCCAAATCTGAAATTCAGTCATCTATCTAGATTCTAGATTCTAGAAGATCATCAGCATCCACAAAGCTACAGAACCTGGTGACATTAGGTCAGGTGATAGACAGCAACTCAAATTCCGAGAACTGGAGGTCACACAGAGGTGAGTCAAATACACTGTCCAAATTTAGAAGGCAAGAATGTCTGAAAGTCAAAGAACATAATTTTGCTTCCACCCAACTGAGGGAGGAAGGGAAGGGGAAAGCTTTGATGGAGGTGTGGTTTTTGCCTTTCAGCAGACCATCCCCCCAAGGAAACAAAGGATGATGGTGACTTTAGTCACATCTCTAGTAAAGTGGAAACTCAGAACACATCCCATTTTAATCTTATCCATTACCGTAACAGAGAATTCCTTCCAAAATGGGATTTTAATCACAGATTTAGAGGCTAGAATTTACACTACATCACAAAAAGGATGATGGCTGTTGTTGTTAATAAGCCCTCCTTCCTCCCTGATTCCACGTTCTTCTTCTTCTGAGCCAGCATATAGATTTGAACAAGTATGGTGAGTGGAGATAGCCCAGTTCCACTCCTTTCTTGATTTTAAATCATGCTGTCTTCCCTTGTTCATTTTCACAACTCTCTCTTAATCCACCTACAAGTTATGTGTGAGCACAATGGAGTGTTCTGGAATTCCCGGACTTCTCAAGGCTGTCCATAGTTTGTTATGATCCACACATTTGAATGTCTTTGCATAGTCAAAACCACAGAATTAAATATCTATCTGGTATTCTGAAACCAGAGAATTCTCTGAAAGCAAAGCTTTCCAACTCACAGTGACCCTCTATTAGATTTGCAATGCATTGCCAACCTTTATAGAAAAAGAAAGCCTCATCTTTCGTCTGTTGAGTGGCTGGTGGTTTTGAACTGGGAACTGAGCTAGCAGTCCAAAACTTAACTGGATTAGGCATAATTAAGATTTTGAAAATGGTAGAGGACTACTAAATCTGTGTTGGGTCTTCAGGAGCAGTGGATTATTTAATGTGGTTCTTCTAACTGAAGATTCTATCACCTAACAAAGGACTTTGCCTGCATGAATCTGCTAAGAAAGTGGGGTAAGACATTGATAGGATTCACAGGTGAGTAACTGCCAAAAAGATTTCCTGGAGTGCTATCCTGCTGTATATAAAGTTAGCCTACGGAGAAACAGGAGGAGGGATCTCATTCTAGCAAGGGTCAGGAGTGAGGTACATTGTCTGTACCCCAAATCTCTGCATAGTGAAACTCCTGGAGCTAGAGCATTGAATTGAGTGGTGTACTTTCAAACATACAGAACAAATGGAGTGCCCTTATTCAGAAGGCTGGCTTTGGAAGTAGGGTGTCTCTCGGCACTTAATTGGGGAAGTTGGGCTTTCTGATTCATGCAAGTGGATTTGAGTGCTTTCTGGCTGATGCTTAATGGAGTGGAGTGCCTCTGGGCACTTAATTTAGGGAGCTTGGTTTGCAGACTCATGGATCTTAAATTGAACGTCATTGGATTGAGGCTTACAGCAGAGTGATATGCCGCTTTGGGCAATTCTTAGCAAATCTGAAACTTTGAGACATATTCTGGCAAACAATGACCCTGAACATTTTTCACTAACATTACAGTTTATTGACTTCCTTAATAAGCCCTTTAATGATGAATTTTGTCAGCGAGTTTCTGTGTAGTCATTTCAGTGGATATTAGAACACAGAGATATAAAATATACTAATGTTACTCACTGCCTTTGGGTCAATTCCAACTCCTTCAGACCCAATTGGACAGGGTAGAATTGCCCCTGTGGGTTTTCAAGAACGTAACTCTTTATGGGTGATAAAAGCCTCGTATTTCTTTCAAGGAAGTAAAATAGAAAAGATCAATTAACTCAGCATAAAGTCACTATGAGTCAGGACCAATTAGCAAGAAATGACAACAACAATGTTGTTAATTCATGCTCACTTTTTCTAAACAAACTTTACCTTCAGCTAATAGTCTGACAGGGCTATATCTTGTTAAGATGTGAGTAATGTAATTTTTGAGCCAAAGTTTTTCATTGCTGATGTGAAGCTCCAGCATTCTCTCCTCCTGTGGAAGCACCTGTTAAGATGGAGGAGTAGGGAAGAAAAAACAGGCACCTGGTAACTGTCTTCAGCCTCCTTCATCAAACAAGAATCAGCACCCACTCAATGGCAGTGAGTTTGGTTTGGGTTTTAATATTAGAACAAAGGGCCCTGGTGGCATAGTGGCGGTATAGCTCTCATCTGCTCACTAAAAGGTCAGTTGTTCACACTGACCAGTTTTCAATGGGAGAAAGTGTTGGCAATCTGCTTTCATAAGGGTGTACAGTCTTAAGCACTCAATGGGACAGTCTTACTCTATGGGGTTTTATGACTTGGGGTTGACTAGATAGCACGGGAGTTAGTTTGGGTTTTCAAAATACTAAATCATAATTTAGCCTAGCTTCAATAATTCACTGTTTTATATCATTGTTTTCATCAAAAGATCCAATTATTTTACAAAATAGTTTTAAACCTTATCTTTACTATCTTTAATAATGTTATGTATCTTTAATAATATGTGTGTTAGTCCAGGTACACTAGAGAAACAAATCCAGAGAAACTGGTGTGTAAGAGAGAACTATACATCAAAGAGCAACTGTACATTAAGAAAACATCCAGCCCAGTCCAGATTAAGTCCTTAAGTCTGATAGTAGCCCATATGTCTGATACCAATCTATAAATTCCCCTTCAGACTCACTCAAAATATGCAATGATGCCACATTTAGGAGCTCACAGGCCAGTGGGTAAAAGGCTTGTGGATCCAGTGGCAATGGAAGCATCTCAGGGCTAGCAGGGGTCTCCACGTGGCTCCTCCAGTTTCAAGGCTCTAGCGTAGCTCCATGTATCTTGTCAGCAAGAAGACAAAGCAGAGAGTGTGTCTGCCCTCCACTATTTATCTCCTCTTCTCCAAATAAAGCCATCAACTTGTGACCTGATTGACAGGCTAGACTCCACCCCTTCATAAATTCACAGGAGATTACATCACTACCACAATAAGTAACAAAGACATGCATTTAAAAACAGGCATTTGAGTTGATCTTTTTTGCCTTTCTTTTAGCAACAGAAAACCATATCACACAGAGGATGCTCTATGCAGCTCTAAGGAAAAATGTGAGCAAAGTTTTTATTTTAGCTTTCAGTTTTTTGCTCTATTTCCTTTTGAGAGCACTTAGGCTGCATCTGGATCAAAAATGACAAATAAGAGCTCTATTATAGAAACTTATAACCTTGAATAGCAACTTATGGTCTCTTTTCTCTCTCTTTCACTCAAAACCTAGTAAAGTAAAGTGAAAGTTTCTTTGTAAGGCAATGAGGTGGTTGTGTTAGGTAACTAGATTTAGAGACGGGGTTGTCCCTCCCATGCCTGCAAAGGCCCCCATAAAGGAGGTTTGAATGGAATCAGGCAGCCATTAGATGCCTAAGACAACCCAAACTGAGCATGCTCAGTCCAAACTAGGCCCAGTCTCATGAGATCACCCAGCCAATGAGGTCATCCAATATCATCAACCACACCTCTCCAGCCAGAGGCTTGAAATACCCTGACTGTGGGAAGGCCATGCTCTCTTACCTGGCTCCTAGCATCAAGGGAGGGGGAGAGTCTGCCTCTCTTGAGCAGGTGCACATACCTATTCAGGACCCACAACCTCTCTTGCCCCTGGGCTCTAGCCCCCTCACTCTCTGGTCTCTGGGCCCTCTTGCCCCTTGCTATCTCAACCACTTGGTCCCTGGGATTCCCAGCCACCACCACCCCCTAGTACTTTCAATGAGGCTGCTCATGCCCAGTTGTGAACTCTTTTGAGACTGAGACTGTGAAACCTAAAACTTGTACTGTACTTCATAAAAACCCACTTGGATTAAAAAATGGGCTTCCGTGTGAATTCTTTCATCATGTGAAGCCAGGAACCGAGTTATTACCCACTCGAGAAACCTCACATTTTGGTGTCGTGTGACTTGGAGAAATACCTTTGAACTGCACCTCTAAGGTAAGCATGGCTCAGAACACCCTTCTGCCCCTGAGCGGGCACACAACTCTGCCTCACTCACTCTTTCGTGAATGTTTTGGACTTCACATCACCACCTTTGAGGGACCGAAAAGCTCTGGCAGCTGGGTCGAACTTTCTAAGTGTCAGACTTAAACTGCAAGGTGGGCAGTTTAAAAGACACTAGCCTCTGTAAAGGAGATGGATCCTACTACTCCTACTCCTCCTCCTCCTCTGCCTTTTTCTCTTTCTCCTCCTCCTTTTCCTGTCAAGACTCCTTTGATGAATTTACAGAATTAAATCCTGCCTTTTGAAGCTATTGTCTTGGGCTCTGCTTCCTCCTGCATGTCTCTGCTCCACCACCTGTCCACCTTTCTGCTCTCCTGTGCAATCCTTGCCTCCAGGTTGCCCTCATCCTCGCTTCCTGTGATGAAGTCAGAAGACTGTAGAGTACAGTTTGGGGGAACTCTGCCCCCCAAAGACTTTTTGCTTTCCAGTGCTTTCCCGTGTTCCTGCCAGCAAAGTGCCGCTCGTGTCGATCCTTTGGTCTCTCTGCAGGATGCTGGTTCCCCACACCTTTGCCCTTCTGATCCTCGACTCTGCCATATTGTTTCAGGATAGCCGAACACATGCCTACAGATGTCACCAAGATGGTGTCAAATGCTCCAACCAAGTGGGGAGCGGGGACTTAGTGGTTGCCCCTGCCAAGGTCCCACTGGTTTGGACCTGGGCTTTCCTACGATGCTCCCAACTTTTTCTCCTGTTCACAGACGAGGAGCTTGGTCCTGTTTTCGTGATTGGCCTTGGTTTTCTGCTAGTTGGCTGATTTGGTTCTTCTGCTGGTTGGTTTTCCCTTTTGCCAAGAGCCTTGACAAAAGACATTTGGAAGCAAGGCCACTGAGGAACTGCTAACCCTGCTGTTTTAAAAGGCTTTGAAGGACAGCTACCTCCCTGCCTTCAGCATCTGGCCTCCGGGCCATTTACATTCCTGTGACAGTATGTGTCCAGCAAAGGATTCCAATTTCCCTAGAGTGGCTGAATGTACACTGAGCCAGTTGACAGCTCTCACCCCTTCAAAGGTTGTGGAAAGGCCACTCATAAGCCAGTGGTCGCCTTCGAAGGCAATTGGAAGGCCACCCCAAGCAGTGGTTCCACCTTCAGAGGTTCAGGTGAATTATTCATGCCAGCACAGCAATTCCCTCTGTCAGCCCTGTGAGGACACCCAAGCCAGTGACCTACAACATCTTGCTTGCTGTCTAGAAAACAGCCCGGGCCCAGATCACCATCAGAGACAGGTCCCCTAACCCACCCTCTCAAACAGAGGGGACTGCTTGGGTTCTTTGCTTCCAAATGTCTTTTGTCAAGGCTCTTGGAAAAAGGGAAAACCAACCAGCAGAAGAACCAGGTCCCCTAACCCACCCCCTTAAACAGAGGGGACTGCTTGGGTTCACGTTTTTGTGACGCATTAAGTGCAGAGCACTGGGACTTCAGATTATAACCCTGGAACACTGGCTCTCTCATTTTCCTGCTGTTTTGATTTCTAGATGGAAATGGAAATCTGTCAACATAGGAAGGGCATTATATTGTATCCTGTCTAATTGGCATAGATTTGATCCACAGACGCTAGAGAAGCAGAAGCTAATCTCTTTCCACAATACCATCTGCCCTCAGTAGGTTCTAGGTGATGGGGAATCCTAGCCCCCAAATGGCACACTTTCCCTTTCAACCCTGATTCAGCTAGAATGTTTATTCAAAGGGATGGTGAAGTAGGAGTTCCCTTATGTTAAAACATGTTTCCTCTTGAGATGCAGTAAGGACCTTTGTTCCAAGTGTGCCAACGACCCTCTAAGGGGTCCTGAAGCTGAAGGTCATTCCACCCCCAGCCCAGCCACACCACCCTCAGTCCCTGAACCTGTAAAGCTGGGGGGAAAAGTGGCCTTGTCAATGTTTTACCCTTAATAGAGGCAGTGGGGAATTTGGCCCTCATACAATTTTCAAGCCTCTCACCCTTATAAGACAAGTTTGCAGAAGGTTTACATGTGATTAATGATAAGTATTCAATAAGAGAAACAGCTGTGCCTCCTGCTGACCCCACCTGGGATTATGATGACCCCAATGACAGGTGGGCATGGGAACAATTTTCTGGCATGCATCAAAACTGGACTAAAGTCAGAGTGGAAAGGGCCATCAATTACACTAAAATGACACCTATTAACCAAGGGCCTAATGAAAGTCCTGTAAGTTTCATACAGGGGCTTAGAGAAGCCCTGAAAAGTCACACCATGGTAGACATAGACACACATGAAGGGCAAGTCCTACTCATAGACAAATTTCTCATATAAACCAAACCAGATATTCAGAAAGAGCTCCAGAAGTTAGTGCAAAAGCTTGAAGGAGTCACCCTAGAAGAGATGGTCATTAGTGCCAATGCAACCTTTCATAATAGGGGCAAAGAGCGGGACGCCCAAGCTCAGGAGAAAGAGAGAAGGACGGACATTATGCAGGTGCAGGTGTTGGCCACCATTGCTAACCAATGGCCATCAACTGCCTCCCTTTCCAAGACCCCTGAACAAGGCACCAGGTGTTATGTGTGTCATTGCCTGGACCACTGGGCAAGATTACCCTAACCAGAATAGGCCTTCACAAGAGCCATGTTATCACTGCAGGCAAGCTGTACATATTGGACAGCACTCTTTCCTATGGGAGAAACCCAAGCGGGGAGGCACCCCCAGGCTAGCAGGCAGCTACCCACCAAGGATTGAAAGGCCCAGCCCGGATGACCCCACAGCAGGAGATTGCTGTTACTGGTCTAGAACCTCGGGTGAGCATAGATATGGAAAGTAGGTCAATAAGTTTCCTCCAAGATACTGGGTCCACCTACTCTATCCTTACCTTCCTTTCCCGGACCACTGGTGCCATGCACTTGCACCATCGTGGAAGCATCAAGTAAACCCATAGTCAATCATTTTACGGAACGCTTAAGGTGCCTCTGAGGCATCATTTACTTCTCTTGTAGCTTCCTATTAGTGCCTGAATGTCTAGCCGTTCTTCTAGGCTGAGATGTATTGTCTAAGCTACACACCTACATAGTCATGGTCACCCTGGGCCCACTATAGGTTTTCAAATTTTCCTTACCTCAGAGGATCTGCTAAGCCCCTCATGGGAAAAGTGTGAAAATGCCATAAATCCTGAAGTCTGGGTCGCAGGAGTCCCTGCAGAGCTAAATAGGCAATGCCTGTTAAAGACTTTCCTATAAGACGCCACCCATGGCAGTACACTCTGAAACCTGAGGCCATCAAAAGATTACAACCCCTTATTAATAAACTTCTCCAGCATGGATTTTTGGTATCTGTTAATTCCCCATGTAACACCCCAATATTACCAGTCAAAAAGAAAGACGGGCCTTACCGGCTGGTTCAAGATCTTAGGATAATAAATGAAGACATGATCCCATTGCACCCAGTAGTTCCTAACCTTTATACACTCCAATGGGAAATTCCTAGTTTCACACAGTGGTGTAGCATCCTGGACTTAAAGGATGCCTTTTCCTGCATCCTGCTGGACCTATACACACAGTTCCTTTTTGCTTTTGAGTACAAATTAGAACAGGGGCAGTCACACCAACTTTCCTGGACTGTGTTGCCAGTAGGCTTCTTAGATAACCCCTATCTGTTTGATTTGCCCTAAGCCAGGACCTAGCTGGTCTTATTCTAGAACAGTACACAGTCCTACAATACATAGAGGACCTCCTCATCTGCTCCACCACTCGGGAACAGTATATATACATATACATGTATGTGGATTATATACATACATATATTATATATACATGTGTACAT
>NW_022103908.1:13663329-13664938 GCF_000313985.2 Echinops telfairi | reverse complement strand
CGGTTATGCCATTGTTTCCCTCAACCAGATCATTGAAGCCAATAACCTGTCTCTGGGTACTTCAGCCCAGCTGGCTTTACTCACACTTTTGTCACAGGGGTTAGAGCTAGCAGAGGGAAATAAGTTAACCCTGTACACAGATTCAAAATATGGCTTTTCAGTTCTCAATGCACGATCTTTAATCTGGCAGGAAAGAGTCTCTCTAACCAATCAGAGATTCCCCATTAAGTATGGGGGTCAAATCAGGGCACTCTTAGAAACTGTCCAAAAATCTTCTGAAGTGGCAGTAGGGCACTGCCAAGGGCACCAGAAGGGTCACTCAGAAGTCACCATGGGCAACAGAGCAGCTGACAAGGCAGACAGGCAGCCCTGCGCCCAAACTCCCTAGGCTCCATAAATGCCTTATTTCCCCAAAGCCAGCTTCTTCTTATAAATTATTCTCCAGAAGAAGGGGAACAGTCTAATGCTCAGAAATCCTGGCTTCGACCCGAGGGATGGTGTGAGAAAAACAACAAACTACTATTGCCACACAGGTTACAGTGGAAAGTTGTAAAAGCTTCTTAGCTATAAATCCTCCTTGACCCTGCTCACGCAATAGTTTTGTGGGGCAAATTTAACACCCCCTATCAGGAAATCCTGGCAGATATATTTTACCAGGTTCCAGGCATCCAAGGATTTAAGTATCTTCTAGTGTTCATAGACACCCTTACCGGGTGGATTGAAGCATATTCTACCCACACTGAGAAGGCTCACGATGTGTCTAAAAGGTTATTTCAATAAATAATTCCTAGATTTGGGCTTCCCAAATCACATCAGAGTGATAATGGGTCTGCTTTAATCTCCCAAATCACTCAGGCAGTCTCTCAACACTTAGACATAACCTATCATCTCCACTGTGCCAGGAGGCCTGCATGCTCTAGGCAGGTAGTGAGAACTAACCAACACTTAAATCTAACCCTCAGGAGACTGACCCAAGAAACTCAAATGAACTGGAAAGATGCACTGCCAATAGTTCTGTTACATCTCAGAATTGCCCACAGCAACCCATGTGTTTAAGCCACTACCAAGTTTTATATGGGCAACCTTTCCTTGCAACAGAGCCAGCTATAGACTCTGAGGTAGCTTTATTGCAGCAATGTGCCACAAGGGTAGCCCAATGCCAGGAAGCATTCAATCAGTGTGGGCTCATCCAGGCTAAAGCGGGAAAAAGCTACCTCCAGGAGGCCTAGTTCTTATAAGAACAAGGTGCCTGCCAGGAGACCTAGTTCTTATAAACACCTGGAAGGATGGGTCCCCCATTTCCCAGCTTGTGACAGTCTGGAAGCATCCCTTCCCAGTAGTTCTCTCTACCCCCACTGCTGTTAAAGTTTCAAGGAAAAGTATGTGGATCTACCATTCACAGTGAAACCATGGAAGCTGTCCCAACCAGACCCCTCAGAAGCAGAGCAAGCAGCCAAGTACTCCCGAGAATTGTTGGACAGTGTTAAGATGGTGTTTCACCGACACCCTGAGACAGATAAGTGCTCCCCAGAAAACCCTACCTCAGGCCCACAAGAGTCTTTAAACTAGTAAATGCTTTCATGCAATTCTTGTGCTTAAAGTAAACTGG
>NW_022103908.1:13614214-13662463 GCF_000313985.2 Echinops telfairi | reverse complement strand
CCCCAGGATCACCAGCTCCTAGGTCACCCCAAGCTCATTCATAGTGGGGCCCTAAGTGGACAACCCCTCCCAACAGAGTAGGAAGGATGTGGAGCCCAAAGCCCCATGTCATGTCCATTTAGTCAGCAGGAAGCAACCAGAGACGACATTGCCCAGTACCCCCAAAGATGTGGGTCCATTTTTCTATGGGGAAATGTTAGGCAGCTAGATTTAGGGATATGGGGTGTTCCCCCCATGCCTGCAAAGGTACTCCATAAGGGAGGTTTGAAGGAAATCAGGCAACCATTAGATGCCTATGAAGACCCCAAACTGAGCATGCTCATAATCCAGCCCGAGACAGTAGTAGGTACACATTGGCAGTCTAAACTACGCCCAGGCTCATGACATTACCCAGGTGAGCACAACCCAGCCAATGGGGTCAGCCAATACTATCAACCACGCCTTCCCAGCCAGAAGACTAAAACATCCTGGCTGTGCGAAGACCATGCTCTCTGTCCCTGCTCCTAGCGGCACGAGGGTGAGGGTCTGCCTCTTCCACGTGGGCACACATGCTTCAGATCCGGGCCTACTCGGTGCCCATAGCCTCTCTTCCCCCTGCGCGCTAGCCCTCCGGTTCTTTGGCCTCTGCGCCCTCTTGCTCCTTGCCCCCTCAGTCCCTGGAATCCCCCTCCCCCTTCCCAGTTTTACACACGTGGGTCCTCTTTCCAGGAGGTTTCTCATGCTCAGTTGCGAACAACTTTTGAGACTTTAAAATCTGAAACTTGTCTTGTCCTTCAAAAAAATCCACTTGGATTACAAAACACTACCTACTCCTCACAATTACTGATTAGATAGATAGATAGATAGATAGATAGATAGATAGATAGATAGATAGATAGAATGTCACTATACACATACACACATATATATTAACTAAACTTCTTTTTCCCCCTTTTTACCATATGAACATTTCTTATGTTGAAGTTACTGAGGCGTAAATTTCATGTGCAAAATAATATTTTATTTTTCTTAATTATACTTTCAAAAGCATTAATTTTCTCTGTCTCTTTATCTGTGCTTTAGATTGAATGCTGACCTTTTGGTCCCATATAGAGGATGTTGTTTTCGGGGTTTTTTTATTTGACTTCTATGTTAATGGGAAATATATTTGTTTTTGTGAACTACTGCGTTGTTACACTAAATAACGATCACTGAGGGTAGTGTTGCTTCAAGATCTGAAAGGATGTGCTAGGACAATGATCGCAAGGATTCTTCTGGTCTGCACTAGTCCAGTAAGTCCTTTTAAAGAATTGGAATTCTACTGCTCACGTTTTTCTGCTTCTTTTAGGATCCATCTATTGTAGTCCTGATCAGCACAGTCAATAGTGCAGCAGGTCAGCAACTCCTTTTGGTCTCAGGCTAGAAGCAGGCATGACTCTTGTATGCTATTATCCTTGTAGAATAATTTCTTCTCTGGGACTTTGGTTAAGGTTTTGATCACCCTTCCCTCGGTCTTTTTTCCATCCATGTGGTTTTAAATAATACATATATGCTCCACAAATGATATCTTACTGAGTGCATTTCTTAAAATCCAAACAGGTTCTACTTGGACTTGGTGGCCAGCAATGTACCTATGGGATAATCATGAAAGAGTGAGTTAAATCTTCAGCATCAGAGTCCTGCTTTCCTCTCTGACCCTAGCCATCAGCCTCTTTTGACTACTACAATTCATTTATATTGTAGTTTCTTAAATACACTTGTGAAGTGTATTTAAGTTTCTTAAATACACTTGTGAAGGACACTTTTCACCCTATTTCCATAGCAGTTCCCTGTTGGGCTGGAAATTGCAAGATTGATCATTTGAAATCATCAGCCACTCTGTGTGAGAAAGATGGAAATTTCTAATTCCATGAAGAGTTGCGGTTTCAGAAACTCACACAGGCAGTTCTACCCTGTCCCATAGGGTCGCCGAGTCAGCATTGGCTAGATGGCAGAAAGTTTGGTTTGGGCTATTCAGTGCACTTCCTCTATAGCATGCTCTCCAAGTCCGCTACCACTAACTTCACCTTAGATCTATTGGCTCTAATTTTACCACCTCCTGCCTAAAAGAAAAGAGAATTTTCTGTAGGCCTCCCAAATATGTGCTCTATTAACATTGTACATGGCTTAACATGTGAAATAGGATGCTCTGTGATTCGGACGTTGTGTGAGCATGCCTAAGTCAGATGCAATTGCACTCACTAATTTCCCATCTTTATGCTGTTTAATAGACTTTTCTTAACTTCCAAATCAATTCTTCTTCTTTGTCTCTTGCTGCTGCTGCTGCTATACCTGTTTTGCATTTGAAAGCCATGAATTAATTGCTGGTAATATTAGCAAAATAAATTTAAACAGAGAGATAGCGGTACAGTGTTCCATAGATATGGGGCACGTGAGGTTCTGATGCTGCTACATACAAGTCAAAGCATACAACATTATATACTAGACCTTTTTTATTTTTAGATAGAGCAAGTTCACATCAAAATAGTGATGGAAAATACCATATAGTATATACATAAGTCAGCAATACAGGTGTTATATAAGGAGTCTCAAGACATATGTATTATAGGTTAGATAAGCACTGTCATAAGTATACTTCACTCATGAGAAACAGAAACTGTATATGGAAAGCTATTGCATTGACTATATCTGGGCATGTCTATTTCAATTGGTTCTCTGATCAGAATTTTTTAATTCAATTAAACCCATCTACCACTCATTTGTCAGCTTGTCATACTATGGCTGCTATGTGTTCCTGTGATGTTGGAAGCATTGCCACTGGTATTTAAAATATCAACAGAATAACTCATGGTAGTAGGATTCAGCAAAGTTGCTAGATTCTAGAATAAGATAGACTAAAGGAAAATTGAAAAACGAAGATTTTTTTAATCCATTTTAGTCCAAAATATGAAAGTGCTCACACATGAAACTAGGGTTCATTAATAATTGTTAGTGATTAGAATGCGGGAGCTTGAGGGTGGCGGGGAAAGAAAGTTCAGTAGTTAGAACATATGGCCTGGGTGACTGCAACCACCTGATAGAATATTGTAAAACCAGTGCTTGCTTATTCAGTGCAATTAACATTTCAGCAATATAAAAGGTATCTGTATGAGTGGACCTCTCCTGATGGGATATACAGAAATCAAATAGTCTGTGTTTGTGGATCGATGTGATGCAGAAGCTCAATACAAAAACCAAAGCCAAAGAGCAACTGGGAGACAGCATGTTAGCTGTTCATATGCAGTTTCAAACTGAAGCCGAAGACTATTGAAACAGTGCACATGAGCCATACAACCACCCACCCACGAGATTGTGACTAGAATAGCATTTATATATTGAAAGTGAAAGGCAAGGCAAGTTTTAGGATGAGACCCAGGACATCGTGAATGAAACAATGAAGAAATAGGAAGGAAACAAAAGACAAAATTAGATGAGACTCTGAAGGGGAGTAACTGAAAGACTGGGAGAATGATGAAGCTTAAAGTCCAATAAAATATTTCAAAAGGAGGCTTGAGAAGATAAAACAAAATATAATGCAATGGACAAAACCTGGAATTAGAAAACTAAAATGAAGAGTATGTTTGACATTTCTCTAGCTAAATAAAACAGAGGAAAAAACAACTTTTATTATGGAATGATTCTAAGAGTAAAATATTGAATGAATTGGGAAGCATTAAAAAAAAAGGAAGAAATACGCAAAGTCAACCAAAAGTAATTGGTTGACATTCATTTATTTTAGGAGGTGGCATATGATCAAGACTCAATAATAATCCCTGAAGGCAATGGTGTGAAGCTCACCTCTAGGAGTTAATAGAATGCAAATTGAGGTGTTTTATTAATATAATATAATACTGGAGGTACTCACCTATCTATCCCAATAAATTTGGAAGACAGCTCCATGGCCAAACATCTGGAAGAGATTCATATATGTGCCCACTCCAAATAAGGTGATGCAAGGAGATTATCCAAGGAATGATTTAACAATAACATTAATATAAGCGGATTATAGCACATGTAGTTAGGTTAAAATTTAACACCTTAGAATTTGATCTCCTTTTTTGACCAATTTTAAAGTTCTTCTAGTTTTTAATGTTTTCTTTTCAACCTGGGTTTTTCTTTCCTTTTCTCTTTTTAAAAATTTTTGTTATTGTTGTTAGTTTTTTCACTGTTTTTTGCTTCTGTACCTTTCAGCTCAGAAGGTTAATTCAATTGTTGTTTTGGGATTCCAAAGTAATTATCTTGGCAATTTTCTCCAAGGACATAGGATGATCATGGGAGCAGATTAAAAAGAAGTTTTAAGAGAACTGAAAACTGCATTGATGAGAAAATGGTCTCAAATACTCCACCCCACCCCACCCCGTTAATGACCATGTACCTGACAATTCTTTGAGAACAGCAATGGCTTTCACAGAAGAGTTGCAGTGGGAAAACTTACCCCATCCACACTACAATCCTGATCTTGTCGTGTCAGACTGCTTTTGCTTCCCTACACTCAAAAAACGTTAAAAAAGGAGTATTATTTGAGTCACTAGAGGATGTCTACACTTTCATTTTGTCATGGTGTAAATTGAAGATAATAGAATTCTTCAGAGAAAATGTTACAAAGTTGGAAGCACCACCTTCAGACATGTTTATACATGTCAAGAAGCAATAACTTTAAATTTTGGTATTTTTGTAGATTACAGTTTTCTCTGTTTTCGTACTAATATGTTTTATTTTCTTTTATGTGTATGTGTGCACTATAGTTTAAATTCTGAGTGCCTCATTTGCAGAAGGATATGGAAGGCAGTGAAGCTCAAAATCCACTTGCAGAATCGCCATGTAGATTAAGCCTCCATTAAATTCTTTCTTATCATTAACCAAAGATATAGCTAATCTTGCCTTCAGGCAGAATGCACTCCACCCCTCTCCATCTAGTCCAAGGAGGGCAGTCTCTCTTAGAGGCTTGCCTGGGTATGTCCTGATGGAGCTCACCATACTGGGGACAGCACCAGGGTTCACAAGGTCATGATTCATGCCTTTCAGTCAAGCCCTGACTATCTTAATCAGAATCTCTGAACCAATCTTGTAAGCTCTTCTATCTAACATAATGTACCTGTCCCAATCATGGTCTTGTTCCTGCTTTTGTAATGCCTCTTGTCACTGTCATGTATTGATATTGTATCAATCATGAATTTGTGACAGTTTCCTTTGCTCCATTCCTGATTGAACCCTCAGACACCATTAATTAGGGCCTCATGCTAATGTTCTCCCTTGTGAGGCTGATGTGTCCATGTCTTTGTGTTGTCTTTGTGCACTATAAGACTCATTTAATGCTCCCTTAAATGATATTTGCATTTGAGGTCTCTTTTATACCTTAAAAGGGGCTTCAAAAATTCATAGAAAGAAAAAAAAGGCTCACTGAAGTTCATTAAAAATTTCCACAAACGTTTTAAATACCTCTTGTGTATATAAAAATATAATTTTTCTTTACTAGAAATTAAAGTCCATGAGAATAGAATGCCTGAATCTTTTCTTCATCAATACACATCTATTTCTTAGACTAGGGAGAATTATCAGAAAATATGTGTTGAAAGGCTACATTAATATGGACATTAAGAAATCAGTAAAGGGGTATATGAAAAAGCCGCATGATTAAATAATAAAGTATATGGGAAACTAATGAAATTGCAAGAAAACCAAGATTATGCGGTGTCATGGAAACTAAAATAAAGGGAATAGCTTTAAGAAGGAGGAAGTTGTCAAAAGTGACACAAATTGCCCACGGCCAGGTAGCACAGAGACTGGAAATACCCAGGCTTTGGTGTCAGAGTTTAAAGTAGTACCGTGCAGGGAGTACGGCCAGCTTCCAGGTCCGAGGGTGCTGAGAAGTTAATGAAAAGTAATGAAGTGGAGAAAGCAATTGCGTAGAGACAACTCTTCAAGATTATTTCTTGAGGAACAAAATAGAGCAGTCACTGCAGTACACTTTAGTAATGGAAATAGGCTTTGCCTTTTTTTAACTTGTTTTAGGGCAATAGATGCTGACATGCTATTATTCTGAACTTGATTTATTCCCACTGGGGAAGATCTTTAGCCAACCAGGTAAATGAGGGAAGCCTAGAGAAGCCAAATAAACTTTACTTCATTGTGTTACTTAGTCATATTTTAACTCTCCAGCATGATTATAAAATAGCCTAGGTAGAATCTCACATTAGGCATAAATCAAATGTTCTCAGAAAATTACTTGCAGCATTTTTCTTGGGGGTGGGGGGGTGCGTATTTTTCTTTTGAATGTTTGTAATCTTTTAGTTTAGAACTCCGTGTGGTAGTTACATAATTTCATTTCAACTTGATAAATAAGTCTAGGGTTGGAGTCCAGCTTGTCAATCAGCTCACAGCACGATGATGCCTTCATGTGGACTTGGCCTTCTCAGGAGGGTTCTGGGAACTCTCTGTCTGCCTTCACCTTCATATTGACAACCACGCAGACACCTGCTGATCCCTGTGAAAGCCTCACTCTTACTACTTCACCTTCCTATTGGCAAGGTGGGGTCCCACTGACACTTGAGCAAGTCATACAGTAGAGACCTGCGCCAGCTCTGTGATGTTTCCACCCACATTAGATCCCCACGACTTTTTACTCACCGATCTGTGATCTTCCTGCATTCGGCATCATTGCATGTGGCTGCGTGAGTCTGAAGAGGGATTTATGGACTATTATAGAAGGGTTGATATCAGACTTATGGACTTGATCTGGACTGTGCTAGGATGTTTTCTTGATATAAATTACTCTTTGATATAAAGCCATGTTTATACACGTATGAGTGTCTCTGAATTTGTTTCTCTAGTCAACCAGTCTAACACACAAGACTAAGAAAAGTATTTCACTTGTGTTAATTATTCCTCTACTTAGTTTAACCATACATTTTAAGAAATTAAAATATGATCTGTTTATTTTTCAATCGTTCCCAGTGGAAAGCATCTAATTCTATATTCTAGAATCTAATAACTTTTTAATTTAGTTTCTTATCTATTCTGGTTGTTGCATTTCCTTATCTCTCTTTTCTTCCTTCCTTTCCTTCTTTCAGGATAATATAGATAAAAACAACTCTGGGTCAATTAAGATACAACTAGAGTGATCTTTGCCTTTGTTGGAAGAAAGAGAAGCAATAGCAAAAAGAACTTTTTAAGGAGTTGCTTCCATTTTCCTGTAAATGTATCACGGCATTTGTCTATGGTAGTTCTGTTGCCTGGGTCACTGCAGTTTGTATGTGTCTAGGGCAGTATCAGGAATTAGAAGAAAAAAAATGTTACTTCTTTTGGAGGGCTGATTCTGGACCCTTGTGAAATGTAAGATCTACATTTAAAATGGAAAATAAACAAGTTAAATTACTATAATATCACAGAATATTATCCTGTGGTAAATTGGTAAGTATCTGCTCCTAGAGACTAGCAATTTGTATTTTTATTTGTATTGTTCTTCTTTACTTAGTTTTTTATTGTTGCTTATTTGCTTCATCCCTGCCCCCACCCCAGCCCCACCTCTAAGTCAATAAGAAGTTTACTTCCTGGAATGATCAATGGGGGGGCGGGGCAATGGGGCAGCTAAAGCATAACAATGTAGGCAATAAAACCAGTTAAAATCAGCAATTTGATAATTATGAACATTATGATGTGTTAATAGCACTGTAAATGAATGAAGCATGTTTAGCATGTAGACCATATTTGTTTCTTGAAATTAATAAAACTTACCACTCTTCTTTTTCCCCAGTATTTGCTTTTTTGTCTGCTGCAAAAAAAAAAAAAACTTGAAATACCATCCACAAAATCCAGAACGTACATTTGAGGTAATATAAGGTTTTTTTAATAACTGAGATGCTTCCATTTTTGGATATCTTACTTCTCTTCATAAAACTGCTGAACTTAGAAGAATGAAAAACTTGAAACTGTACTTATTTAAAAATGTTAACATTTCCAAAGTTTTGATAGCTACGTCAATAGAACTCCTACAATGATTGGTCTTGTGAGCCACATGCTGTCCACGGCAGTCTTCTGTTTTCATATACAAGGCATCCAGATAGAACTACACCCTCTCTTCACTTACTAATATGGCTAAGTTCCAAAGGATAGGTCACTGTTCGATTGTCATTAAGCAAGAGTAGAGTGCTATGTCTGATCTCACTGGCTGCGTCAGGTTACCATGGTGAGTCCTGAGATGCACATGTCAGAGTGGGTGCCCTTCTTCAATACAGGGCTGCCGATTCCTAGGTCTCACTCTTGGCCAGGAATCGCTTGCCCTCTGCTTGCTACCTCCTCCCTGGCACCTTGAGTGGAGTTTGACGTGTTCTTTATTTTTCACCTCACACTGTCTGCCTTAGGTAGGATGCCCACTCATTCTCTATCTGTCCTGATTTTGGCACCCCCTGAAGCTTCCTTCAATCTCCAAAGACTGTCCTTCCTGCCTCCGCCTACTGACATCCCTGGTACCTTTTTGGCTTCAGCCAGCCTTACCTGGTCACCCCCAAACACATAATCCAGCTATGGTCCCCTCTTTGTGCTCAGTGTGAGATGTCATAGATGAATGGGAGAAGGGTTTTACAGCTTCTTGGTCATTATCTTTCATGCATCCCGCTTGTTACCAAGTTCTCCATTATATTATTCTAGATGGCCCATGGAGATGGCTCAGCATGGGGACTGGACCATCAGAGAGACCACCTGAGAACTGTCTCTCAGTTATCAAAAATATTGAATTTCAGATAATAAAATAAACAATAAGTGTGGAGTAGGTATATATATAAAAGTGAGCTTCGATTCATATTTTTATTCAGTTATAAACTACTTTGTGTCTGTTTATATGTATATACATATACATATTTTTCTGGACAATAGTTTTACTCAGTAGGATTTTTAAAAATGTCTTGTTGCATTTTACTTTTTTTCCCTAGAGATAACAGATTCTGAGTTTCCTTATCCTTTGAAGATTTTGTGGTAAGATGTGTGGATGATAACCTTGAACAAATTATGTAAACACAGACATTAAAATAAGAGAACTTTCAAACTAGGCAGGCTGTCTTCGATAAAGAAACATTTACCCCACAATTAAGAATATCCTGCTATATAGAAGGGTGATGAGAAAGACATGAACTGTGTCTGGGTTTACAGAGCAGAAGGTAGCAAGTTTCTGAATCTGTATATTACTACCGGAAACAAATGCGCAAAGTCACATCGTAGAAATGGATGCTGGGTAAAGAACCAACCAGAGAACTGCAGCCTCTTTGGCAGTATTGTTTCCCATGGGGTCTCTATGTACGAACAAGAATGAGATATAATACATACCCCTTGCCACAGCCCATATATTTTAAATGTTATAAAACCTTAGAGCTCTTGCACAATTCAAGACAAGAGGTGATCTGCAGAAAAAAAGAACATAGGAAGAACTGACATCATTATACTGTTAAGTCTATAAAAGTCATGAGCATGATCTACCCTTCCCTTTATTTATGGCTTTTTCAGTGCCTCACCATGGACTGCTGAAAGAACACACAGATCTGCTGCGGAAGAAGTATCGCTAGAATGCTCCTGCGAAGCAGCCTGGCAGACTGGTCTGAAGATGTCCACTTGTGGTCAGGAAAGACCTTAGAAAAGAACAGCGTGCGTGGTGAAGCAGACCGGCGGCCCAAACCAGGAAGAGCCTCAGGAAGATGGGGTGACATGGTGGCCGCGACCATGGCTTCAACCATCAGGATAATTGTGAGGTTGGCTCAGGAGCGGGCAGTGTGCTGCTCTGCTGGTCTTAGGGTCAGATGTGTCAGAGCCGACGTGATGGCACCTAGCAGCCCGGGGGGCATAAGAGGAGCGCTGGCGGTGGGTGGTGAAGAGTTGGCCTGTGATTTGCATGATGGGCGGTTTGAGACCACCAGTAGCTCCTTGGGAAAAAAGATTGTGCTTTCTATTTCCATTAACAGTGACGGTCTTGGAAACCCACAGGGTTGTTGTCATGAGTTAGCACTGACTCCGTGACAATGAGAACGACTTCATTCATTCTGACTATAATCACTAGGTATAAAGTCAACCATAACTAAAACGGATTTGTTCGGTCAGAAGTTGTTTACTGAGCATCAACTCTACGCCAAGCATGTTCTAGGGTAAAATATCACCTTAGAAGTTTTTTGAGTGGTACAAATTGGTAGGCATGAACGACATATGTGGCTCCATTTGTGAGGGCTAATTGCACTTCTTTTTAATCAATTTAAACCTTAATTTAAGTACCCTCAGATACTGCCAACAATATTGATCAGCACAATTTTAGGTAGTAGGACTTTAACACTCACACCTAGGTACCTGCAATTCCAGTAGGATTAATAAATATGATCAAATATAGAGATAGCAGAATTGATCAATGGAGGCATGTTTGCTATTTTGAAGAGATGGTTCTGCCTCATAGCAACCCAAAGGGAGAGAGTGGAACTGCTCCTAGTAGAGGATATACACCTGTACTAGTAGAGGATATACACCTGTACTAGTAGAGGATAGACACCTGTATGGGAGCACACAGCCTCACCGTTGCCCATTGACAGCTGGATCACACCATCCTGTGCATGTAACACTTTGCTAATGCCTTTTCTTTTTCTTGAATAAGAAGAAAGCCAAAGAAGGATTTTGAGCAGAGAAATAACAAGCTTAGAGTTTTGTATTTCAATAAAAAATAAATAATTGGAGAAATAACAGTAATCACCAACTCCAGTGTTGAGCATGTTGCAATGGAAACTCCAGAATGAATTTTTTTCACGTGGGACTTCATATTTCCCCTGTGATGCTTTAGTGATGGTATGTAGCATCTTCGTTTTGTGGAATTAGTCTATGCGCTGACAAGTTCGATTTTTCTAAATGTCCTTGGCAAATCAAGTCTCAAAACTATGTTCCTTCTTTTCTTTTTCTCTTCTTTTTTCTGTTGAGCTGTTGGTAACAAAGAAAGGGTTTATTAATCTGCCCTTGCATCTCTGTAAAATAAGTTGCATCATTTCTGCTTCCTCCTCAACAGAAGGAAATTTCTCTGTCTCTTTGTCTCTATTTCTCTCTCTCTCTTTTGCTTTCTGTATTTCCTAATAACTCAAAGCTCTGTGAAACAAGAAATGATGAATGTTAAATTTGCTCTATATCTATTGGTGCCAGTGCTGGGAATATATATATATACATATATGTAGGTAAAGATAAAAAATAACATTCATATTATACAAAATCCTTCTATGTTCTCTTTTCCATGTGCTGAAACAATTTTCAGTGGAAAAAAGTGCTTATGTTTCTGGTCAAAGAGAGATAGAAATCAGATCACAGATAAAAAAGAGCATTGCTCTGATTCAAACTCTTCATAAAGATTATTAAATCCCTTGGAGTTGCATAAAAATATTATTCAGTATTCAGATTTAGATCTAAATGAGACTTTTCAGGAAAATAACCATCAAAAGCAGAGTAGGCAGCAATCTTAATATCCTTTGGAGGCCCTTGCCTGGCTTTATTGCAGATTTAATCTTTGGATGTGTTATTGGGCATGAACCAAAGCCAAACATGTTTAACTAGCATAGCTTTACTATTATTTCAGCATTGCTCAATTGAATGTGTTACTACAGTTACCAAATGATATTTTAAGTTTGTTACAGTGGGTGCATTTTCCTTAGATGTGATGTATGTGCTTAGAATTATAAATAACAATATTTAATGATAAAATTTTGTTGCCAGAAATATGTTTCCAAAATATCATTTCATAGTTGTCTAAATTTAAATTTGTCTCATGGATCAGTAAATGGTTGCAATAGAGTTGAGAGTTATCTCCTTTAATTCATATTTTTGGTTGAGTAAAGTTCTGAATTATTTCAATTAAAGAATTGCTAAGTTATTTCCCATTTTCAATAGTAAGTGTTTTCTTTTAAAACTGCTATGATATCTTAAAATGATAAGCTGCTAGTCATTTAATAAATAGTTATTGAATGCCTACTCTGAATCATAGAATATTGAAATGTAGTGATGAAAAAGATAGAAACCATTAACGTACGTATTTGTAACATCTATACTGCTGTTATCTAAACTGCTTCTCATTAGTTTTGTTAAGACTGGCAAACTGCAGGTGACAGTTAAGATGGGCTGGGTCTGATAAAATACAGCTAGATTGGAATATATTCCATGTCATGAATATATCTTGTGCATTGTGGTGTAAATTTGAGATTATGTAGAGTTAATGGGACGGAGTTTAACCTGTCAATCAGGTCACAGCTTGATGACCTCATTTGGAGGCACTATGGAGACAAATAGCTCACTGGAGGCCAGACATACACAGACTCTCTGCTTCATCTTCCTGCTGAAAAGACACATGGAGTGACACAGATGGAACCAGAGCCCTGGAACTGGAGGAGTCACGTGGAGACCCACATCAGTGCTGAGATACTTCCACCAGCACTGCATCCACAAGACTTATCACCCACTGGCCTGTGATCTTCCTGCATTTGGTGTCATTGCATGCATTGCATGAGTCTCAAGAGGAATTTATAGACTGGGATTGGTCTTATGGACTAATACCAGACTTATGGAATTGATCTGAACTGGGCTGTGATCTTTTCTTAATATACAATTACTCTTTACATAAAGCTTTCTCTCACAAACATATGAGTGTCTTTGAATTTGTTTCTCTAGTCTACCCAGACTCTCACATGCATTATCTTCAGCAGTTTTTGCACTGCACCAGCAAAGATGAGTCATTGTGCTAGAAACAATAAGGTCCACTAACCTACCAAAAATAGTTTGCCAGCCACTGATCTACTAGAATAATTTGTTAAAAATAATAATTTAGGAGTTCCTCAATATTTTCTTTGCTGTGAGTATGCCTAAAATTATATAGAGTCAGACTTTCCAAAGCAGGGCAGGGTAAGAGTGAAAGAATGAAAGAAGGACAATGATAGATATGAGGACCATTAAGGCAATTTCTTGAGGCAGAATCTTGAAGAGACTATATTTAAATTGTATCCCTTCGCTCCCTAAATGTGCTGAAATCCTAATCCCTATATGCCTATAGTAGTCATCAATGGTGCAAGTAATTCTAATTAACCCAGAGACTGATAGTTCCACCACTTCCAGTGGCACAGTGATCTATTAAAAACCTGCTAATTCACATGTCTGAAGGTTCCAGGAAAGAAAACCCTATGGAACAGTTCTATCTTGGAACACATTTGGGTAGCTCATGAGTCAGAAGGACTTGACACCATCAAGTTTGGTTCGAGGTATTCTGTTGTAATGTAACCATTTTTTTTGAGATACTCTTCTTTGGAAATAGAGATGTTTTAATATCAATAGACCATATTAATGTGTCTCAAACCTCAAAATGTATGTTATAAAAAAATATTAGATTGAGTTGCAAACACATACAGGGGAAACAGATGCATGGAAGACACTCCAGTGTGACTGATGAGGAGGGAACCCACATTCCAGAGATCCCGATTAGGCTCCAAAATGATGAGCAAATATTTGTTGCTATTTAAAGCTACCCAGTTGCAGTATTTTTATCCCTGCTGCACTAGGAAACACAGCTAGTTAGCAGAAGTCGGTGCAGAAGAGGGTGCACATGATAAGCAGGTGGGAGGAAAATGTTATTTGTCTACATTTGGAAGAGACAGATCTACAAAAGTAAATGGAACTTTTGATCTCTATGTGTAGTGCAGCCATTGTTTCCTAGATGATATGGAAGTGACATTAATGACATCATAAATACACCAGGAGAGTCTGTAGAGGGTTTTGACTTGCATTGAGGGGGTTAAATCTGTGGTGACTCAGGGCTTGGCGTTTCCATCACCATCAACACACAGAGCTTCCTGATTTCTTAGCGGCTTGTCTCTGCTTGGGGTGGAAAGGGAAGGAGTCCTGTGAAATGACTACAATCAAACATCAAAAGTGGAGCCGTCTGCAGCTGGAGTGGTTTGTTGAAAATCGCTCTCCAATAGCTATACAGAGATACAAATTTGGGATGAAATAACTGACATTTAGTCGAGTGTTTGTGCCTCAAATTCATACTTACATAAAAATGAGCATGGGATTAGCTCCCCTGAAAAGATTACCATCTTCAAAATCCTAGGTGTACTCTGTGCTACGAGGCCACTATGATTCACAGTTGATTTGATGGTACGCAACAACCATGATAAGCTCATACATGTATTGTAATATTCAGGAGAAATAGGTACAGAAAAACAACAACACCTAAAATATTCAGCGGAAAAAGGTGCTATTGCATTAGTGTCAATATTGGGTGAATGGCAGCCACTTGTTTGAAATACGTGCCCATTTAACTTGGGCAGAGTTTTGGACTATTGATATTTGAGTGAACATTTGTGGCTGGTTGCAACCACATTGGAAAGTTAATTGCAATCCTGTGTTTGTCTCATTTTAGCAGCAATTTTTCTGTCAGAAAGAAATGCTATTGTGAAATTACCTGGGTCATCACTTCAGCCGGGAGAAAGAAAGAAGAAAATAGTATCATATCCTTCTGCTTACAGTTTGACCCACTTGGATCACAAGACTCAAGATAAAAACCTTAAGCAACAAAATTTACAATCAAAGAATCAAATAGTTAAACACTGTATCTGTTACAGCACAATAGAGACTGTAACATTTTTCTTCACATAAATACCCCACTGTCTCCAAGTGGAAACACAATAAATATCTTTTAATTGAACCATTTTATAATGATTTCTAGACTTTAATTTATGGCTGAAAATATATATTCCAATTGCAACCCACTGGACATTCACAAGTGGAAAAAGAACATGCTTCCCTTTCTTTTACTGGTTATAAAATGAGATAATAATGAAAGTGACTGATATATCTCTACAACCAAACGTTGACCTTGAGGTTCACAATAACTGAATAAAGAAAGAAAGAAAGCTAAAAAGATTTTCAATAATAAATCAACACAATAGGCTTTCTGGTGCATGTGAGAAACAAAACAGAAGAAACAGTGTATCTTTTTTAAAGGGACAGATATACTCAAACATGTACTTTAGAAAATTACCAAGTTCTTATTACACAATCTAGTCCCAGATATGTATTGCATCTCATCTTTTTAATTTTCTTTGATCTGCCATCAAATTGATTCATAGCAATATCAATTAGTACTGTTGTTAACCGCCATCCAGTTGACTCCAACCACAGTGCCCCCTTGCATAATAGAATGAAACCCTTCACGAGACCACTGTTGCAGCCACTGTGTCCGTCCATCTTGTTCAACGGTCTTCCTCTATTTTGCTGCCCTTCCACTTAACCAAGCATGCTGTCCTTCTCCAGGGACTGGTCTCTCCTGACAGCATGGCCAAAGAATGTGAGACGAAGTCTTGCCATCCTTGCCTCTAAAGAGCACTCTCGCCATTTATATTTAGAATATTTTATTAAGTGTATCTGAAGAAGCAAAGATCCTTTATACACTTCTAATTCTCAAGAGAATTCATACTCTTAGATGTTATCATTCAGATATTACAAATATATAAGTATTTTTTGTCTTCTAAATTTTCTGATTAAGCAAATATCTTGTTCAATTGTGATCCTTTAGGAATTGCATCTGATTTAGTATTCTTGGTATATAGACTTTTATTATAAATATCTATCTTTTATGAGCATTAATGTAGTATGAGATTTCAAAAAGTTCTTTAATAAATTCCATTATCTTTTCATTTCATTTTTTACATGAGCTGTTTGAAGCATGCCCATAAAACATGGAAAATACAGAAAATGACAAGAAATTATCAATGTAAAATACTTTAAAAATAAGCATTTATTATTTTAATTTCACCTACTTATTGGCTTTATTAAAATTCCCAATTTCTGTACTTCTTGATGGAATATACATTGTAGTCTCTGATAGTAAATAAATTCCAACAATGATTCTTTGCACTCATTAATAAGTATAAAGAATTTGTCACATTTGCATTCTTGCATACAAATTAAATACTCATGGAAATGTATCCTTGTTACATTGGAGATAACATAAAAATGATATTACCTCAAATTTCTGTATAAGGAAATTAATTCTCCCTAATTCTAATATTAAAAGCACTATTGTTTTGGGTTAATGTAGAAATAAACATTAAAAATGTAGATTCCAGGTGCATGCATCCAGTACATTAATTTTATATTGTGTCTGCACATTAAAGAGCTACACTGGGTCCCATGGAACTTGTTTCTGTTGTCTCTCAAAGAGGTGGCATGCTCCTCAAACAGCAACTTTCTAGCATCGATAAAGGAAGTTCTGTCTTAATACTTCACAGTCTTGCTTCACATCTTTTTAGACTACAGTATTCTTTTCTCTGCTTGGGTGCCTTTAAAAATTAACCAATAGAAGGTAAAAAACCTATCCCAGAGAGATTGCTACGTGATCAGAATGGATTAGAAAGGAGGTGGAGCTCTCTAAGTGTTTCCATGACTAGATGTGCCACATGAATATTCATTACATCATATACTTTACAGGCCATTGACTTTATAACTGTTGCAGCAATAATGAGGTTATATAGGATTATTGCTACAGCTGATGTTAAAAGACTTTGTAGTGGAAACTTTCACCTGTCAGTTTGCATATCAATTCAAATAATTCAAGGGATGCTAACAATTCACAGATGACCTTTGAGAAATGTATGTTAGGTGTGGATAGTTTAAACCAGTCTATACTGAATATTCATCTAATAAGGTTATATTTGTACATAAGAAGTTTCTAAGTGATCTGTATAATTAATTCTTTCTTATTGTATTATCTTTAATCCAGCATGTTCTGTATATCCTGCTTGCAAAAATGAACAAAATAGCTAAACTTTGATTGTATACCATTTAAAACTTGGTAGGGAATATAAGGAAGTGAGCGCACAAATAAAACGATTGGGAGGAGAGTACGGGATCAGGCAGTGCTTGGGATCCCTTTGAGTCCGATCTGACTCAGTGCCACCTCACAACTACAACATGAGCAAACGAAGAAACCATAGTATGTCCATGGGGTGCAGCTAGTTGATTATTTGAAATCAGAGGATACTGAAAATTGCTTGTTACAAAGTTACTAAGCATAGTATTCTCCCTCTTTGTCCTGCGATGTCCTTGTCAAACATTATTAATTGATCATGTTTTACTAAGATTCTAGCCATGACCTCGAGACTGGCAGCCTAGAAATGCGTGAAGTTTCTGCCAATCAAAATAATTTTCCTGAACAATGTTTAGTCTCTTCATACTCTAGCCAAAAATCCATTTGCTGTGTTTTCTTGACTAAGATTATGTTCATCTTTAAAATACCAACCCACTTCCATCGAATCAACTCCAATTCATAGCAATCCTATAGGAAAGAGTAGGAAATTTCAAATAGTTTTAAAAAGAAAATACTTCAGAAAAGAAAGCCCTGTGAATACAGTTGGGGGTGGGGTGGGGAGGGAGAAATATTGTCACAACATATTGGGACAGAATATATGATTTGGAGTAAGACCGCAAAGTGGTACAAAATCAGGATGCTATGTGGTAGTAACGGAAATAGGACTGTCTAGAAAAAGAAATGACTGATTGTATCTAACCATATTTTGGGTAATTTACATGAGGGCAGCAGATGCTTCTTGGAAACCACAATTATTTTTATGTGGCATATTAACACTTTCTGGATTTATACAGACATAAAAGACCATTTTTTAAAAATCTAGTTGGCTCTTATGAACATAATTTTGGAAAATTAAATATATTTGGCAAAGCAGCAGCTGTACAATGAGTTATGGTTTAAAAAATTTAAAAAAACATAAACCAACTGGATAGTAAAAAAGTGCACTAGGGACACTGAAAAAAAATAACAACAAAAACAAAACAGTTTCAAACATGAAGTTTCCCTGTGTACCTGAGTGCCTGTCTTTGTAGACCACCTGCAATGCTATAAAGGATAAGGAAGATGCTTCTTGGTCACTGCCTAATGTAAATCCTTGGTGGTGTAGTGGTTGGTTACGCATTAGGCTGTGATCCTCAAGGTCAGCAGACCAAAATAACCACCCCTCCACAGTGGCAGTTCTACCCTGTCCTTTAGGGTGGCTATGAGTTGACATCAACTCAGTGGCAGTGAGAGAGAATGCACATCTACTTATCTACAGTGTTCCCTTCACCAAGCAAGACTGAAATAGTCAAATATATACTCTGCACTCTGTTTGTATTAGGCTTAATACTTCATTGTTGTTTTTTGTGGCTGACAAACTAGCTCCCATTCATATTCATAGCAACTCTATGCATAGCAGTCATATGATGCCGGCTACTGCACCATATTCACCCTCACTGGTAGGGCGAAGGCCTTTGCTGTTGCCGCTGGGTGTTCACTGGTGGCTCCTCTTCCAGCACTGCATTGGGAAAAGCTGTGCTGTGATTTATATTGTTTTCATTACTTACTTACCAGAACTAGTTTGCATAGTCTTTGTCTATTTAAATCTGGAAGTCCCACTAAAATCTATCCATCAACAGCATAGCAACACACAAGCCACCACAAAATGACAAACTGCTCGATGAGACATGGAAACTGGCAGGTAGGTTGCGATTAGTCATTATGTGTCAATAACACTGGGAAATGAGTAAATGCATATGGGCATCTTTTTCAAATACTTAAAGTGATCTGAATGGTCATTTCAAACTTTTTAAAATCATTTAATTTAGTGTTCATTCAGTAGTATATTATAGACTTTTCTGCTTTCTTAAGGGGAGAAGAGTGAATATATATTATTTTTTATTGATGACTCAGGTGATGTACATGTTATTGTTCTGAGATACATAGTGAGATGTAGCTCCTATCTCCTTTATCAATGTCACACCGACAGCTATAAACCGTCATTTTTCCAGCTGCAATATGTCTAGCTCTAAAGCCTTTACCACATTCTAATTTACTATTCTCTTCTCCACCAGAACATGAAGTAGACAACAGTAATAAAATGTATATACTCGATTACTAATATGTATCAGAATGAGGGTGTTAAATGTAAGTTGTATGAGTCTATTCTTGTGCTATATGCAGGGATAGGAAAACCTTACATATGCAGTAGAAACCTTTCTGCCAGCATAAAACTTTCAGTTTCAAGTGAAATTATTTTTAACATTGTAGAAAAAATTAGTTTCAATAGAATTATAGATTAACCATGAAATAAATCTGCTTTCATTCATTTGACCTTGCTTCTAGTTTATGAAACTAAAACAACCCCGTTGCTCTTGCGTCAATTCTGACTCATGATGACGTTGCCAGGCAAAATAGAATTTCCGGAAGGTTTCCAAGACTGCACATCTTTGTGCAAGCATACTGTCGCAACTTACTCCCGTAGAGACCCTAGTGAGCTCGAACCAATCACCTTCAGTTTGTAGTCAAGCACTTGACTAGTGTACCATTGAAAGAAGGATCTTTTGGTGTTTATTATATATACATATAACCACGGAAGATTGACATAGGAAAAAAAACCCTTTATGAACTCCACATCAAACCTAACAAATTGTAGCCTGCCATAGATCTTGGTTGTTTTATTGCTTTTTAAATGTTACCTGGTGGATTGTGGGTAAATTTCTTGAGCACATCATCAGATTGGTATTCAACAGTTCATGCACATTTCATTTCATCTCATTTTTTGCAGTCCCCTCATTGTAACACCACTTATCCCATGTGTACCACGTGTGTCCTGTGTCCAGTCCTTTCACTAACACCTTGTACTTGGGTCACCACTGCCCTTTTGATCTCAAATGGTTGGTTGTTCTAAGGTGTGCGCCTCACTACTGTGGCTCTCCCCATATCACTCTTTCTTTCTATTGCTTGGCTGAAAATGGAGCCATGGGGGTGATTTCAGGTCCAGTTCCAGTCCAGCAGCTTGACTAGGGCCACTGTCACCGGGTTCTGCTTCTCTGTATCTGATACTTTTGTTGTAGATAATCGCTAATCCTGTTGGAAGACACACTCATCTTTGTTTTAATTACCCAAGCCTGTAGCATATGGAGCTGTTTTTAACACAGAAGGTATCTGGTCATGGTATTAAGGAAGTAGTCACAATAGGAAAGCTAACAGCTTCTAGAAACCCATCGTTCCAAATAGATTACCCAACAATAACCCCAACAAAAACAAAACAAAATGCATCAGAATTGCCAACAAATCTGAATGTCTAATTCTATAAGAGGGTGGCTTGAAAGAACAGACATATAATTTCTAATAGTTCGGGAGACCAGAAATCTGTAATAAGCATGTGAATCTGCTAGGTTTCCGGTGCGGGTTATACCTCCGTTCATTTCTTCGGAAGCGTATTTTGTAATCCAAGTGAGTTTTCATGAAGGAAAGGGAAACTTTCAGGTTGTACCATCTGAAAGGGGCTCATGCTATTCCTGAACAGTGTGCCAAGCCACGCAGAAGTTGCACTGGGGTTCACAACTGGGCACAAAACACCTCATGGACGAGAACAGCCATGTGTGCGACAGTGGTGAGTCCCTAGAGTCCAAGAGACCAAGAGCCTGAGCGCAGGTGGGCCCTGAGAGACCCGGAGGGGTCATGCAGGTGCGTGCACCCCCAGCATGCTTGAGGCCCTTGTTACAGCATGCCCCTGAGCAAGGGCAGAGCAAAAAGAGACTGGTGACAGCCCAGGAGGGGGTGCCAGGAGAGCTTGCAGGGCTGTGGTTCCTGCCTTTATTCTATTGTACCACCTGGCTGGGGGAGGCCTGGTTGAAGGTATTGGTTGACCCCATTAGCTGAGTTCGAGCCCCCGGCCTAAGGTAGGCCTAAGGTATTGGTTTTACCTAGGCCTACGGGCTCCTAGTCTATGCATGCTGTTTGGGGTTTCCCCATAGGTGTTCAAAAGCTGCCTGGTTTCTCTCCAACCCCTCTCCATGGGCCTTTGTAGGCATCGGGGAGAAAAACTTGCTTGTCTCTAAATCTAGCTACCTTACATAACTCATTTTCTGTAATTGCTGCGAATGCCAGTTCGTTGCTGTTTCCACAATGATCGCAGAAAATAGAACTAATTAATTTGGTCTAAGTTAATTAGCCTCTATACTAAACATCCTCTGCACGTAAGGTTTCACATTTTCCAGTCTTAGACTCAGAGAGCTCCATGGTGAGTGGGGCTGATGTGAGAGTAACTTCCCCGCAGAAGCACACAGGGAGAGAAATGTATGGCTAAGCTGTTTGAGACCCTCCCTGTTTTCCCTAGATATCAAGGTTCTCATAACTTTGGATCGTAACTTTGGTTGTTATACCACACAGTTTAGTTATAAAAATGCTTAAAGTAACAGTCACATTTGTTAAACATTTTTTTCAGTTTGCTTTTCTTCATACTATGAGAAATTCTTAAGAATGCCATTACATTTGGTTTTACTGAAGAGGTCTGAAGGAGAATATTTAGCACCGTGATGTTAACAGATTGTGTGTCATACATGTGAAACACAAATAGGACACAGAGTTTTATGAATGTGGACAAAGTGTGTTGAGAGTGGTGGGTGGTAGTAGTACGGTTCAGAAGTTCTTTAGCTCTTGATGAAACAGGCATGCTACATTCCATCCACAGGCATAGTTGGAGGTTCAGTCAAAGACCCCTGGCCTGGAATATCAGATATGAATTCCAAGATTGTTTAAAATAACAACTTTTGATAAGGACAAATGGTATCTTTGAATTACCTAATCTAACAAAATCAGGACACACGTAGGTTGTTTGAGATCCTAGTCTACCTATGGACTACAGGTACTATATAATATTTCAGCTTGCTTTATTTTTCCCATCTGTCATATTAGAATAATTCTTTACCTTTTACTCTCAGCGGCATGATGAAATCTGAATGTGGGAAATATGGGAAATGTCAGCCAAAATAGGAAACACCAGTGGAAGAGTGATAGGTGCTCTGTCTCAGCTTCATTTACTCTGCAAGCAGTTCATTAGAGAGGAGGAACGTGGTAAAATTCAAGCCTACATAAGAGGAAGAAAGGTAAAAAATTCCCCAAAGATACTGCCTATATATAGACAACTGAAAATACCTGAGTTCCTTTTTACAAGATTCAGTGCCTGCTAATGCCCTGGTTTCTCCCTTCCCTTTCTTTTGTTGACTCTAGCTTTGGGAGACCACTGTGTAACATTCCTTAAAATGTCATCATCATTGACAGGAAGAGACAATGTTTCCCAAAGTCAAACACATTCTTTTATATTACTGGCCCCTTCTGTTGAATACTTTCATCATGCACACACCAAAAATGAAGGTTTTGTATAGTCAAGAGCCTCATTCGAACCATAGGGCGATAATGGATAACTCGTTGGTTTGCTAAGTGCAAGGTCAGGAGTGGAAATCCCTAACTGCTGCTCTGCCAGAGAAAGACGAGGCTCTCTCCTCCTGTAAAGATCCCCAGCCTTGGAAACCCAAAGGGGCCTTTCTACTCTCTCCCCTAGGGTCGCTATGAGTCAGAGTCGACTCACTGAAGTGAGTTTGTTTTTTAAGGAGAAAGATTGCGCTGTGGCTCCAACAACAGCCTCAAACATGACAGCAACAGTGAGGACCGGGAGGGGCTTCCTTCTAGTGCACACAAGTTCATTACCAGTCAGAGCCAAGTCCAGGGCTCCTCACAACAGAAGCACTGGGAACGACTCACTGTTTTAAAAAAAGTTGAAAAGTTAGAACAATTAGTAAGATCTTGATAGACGTAAGCAGTCACTGGAAGGTGGAAGGAGACAGGCATGACTGAGATAAACTTTTAGGCTGTGACCACCGCGAACCTTGGACTTCAAAGTTCCCTACATGGTAAGATAAGGAAATGTCCGTCCTCAGTCTGAATCAGCTCTTTCTGTGGCACACAAGTACAAACACTCAGCCTTCAGCACACGTACACACATATGGAAGAGAAAGAAAAAACAGTAAAAGAGCTCTTGTGATTATATTTCTCCTTCCTAACATAGCTATGCAGTACATAACAGCTTTGTTTATAATTTTATTTAAAGTCTTCAATGTATTTACCTATTAGACAAAGCACTCATAATTTGGCTTTATTTTGTCCACTATAGAAAATGGCACCTTCAAACACAGATATATTATTAAATTATTTAATCACAATATCCTATGGAAATGTTTTATTTGATATATTTTTATATGCAGGCATATACCAGTCACCTGTATGAAATTAGTATATTCAGAATATCCCAAGTGACTTTTATTAAATATAATAGTAACAGCTTTAAATTTTCATTGCACTGAGCTTCAAAGTCTACAACACATGAGTTATTGCATGATACTTATTTAGACATCATTATACTAAATGAAATAAAATTCATACTTATATATACTTAATTTACTTTAAGAAACCCTTCTGATTCTCAAAATACACATTACTGATGACAGCTCTATGTACTTAACGCCAGAATGAGAGCAACCGAGAAGGTGCCAATCAGATAACAGACAACTTGAAGCAGAAAATGAATACATTCTCCAGTGACAATAATTCAAATAATATACGCATTTATTCAGTCTTGACAATTACATACTGATAAAATTCCTGGAAAATAGTAGTTTGCTGAGTATAGCAATTCAGGCTGATAAGTGTCTAGGGATTATTATTTAAGTCATATAATTTGTATCACAATACTGTTCTGCATAGCTTTATCAGAAGACACTAATAAAAGAGTACATTTATAGTTTACATGTAATTGATAATACAATTATTCATTCTATAATTTTTAGAAATTGTGCCATTTCAGAAAAAATATTTTAAAAGGTTAGCTATATTAAAAAACACTTTATATATAATTTATTATCTCACTATGTTATTAAATAAATGGAAGAGAAGCTTAAAAAAAACCTGAGTCCCTAAAGCATTCTGCTAAAAATAGACATATGACCTTTGCAATTATAATTAAGATGATCCAACCACACATGGGGTATTTTACATGAAATAGTATTTAACAGAAAATATACCACTACTAATAATTGCACTGCTCAAACGCAGTATAAATTTAAATATGATCTAAATGATCTTTTCTAGTTTTGAAGCCACTATGTTTCTTAGACTTAATTTACATTGACTAAATATACTTCATTTTTTAAATTAAATTTTCCACCCAAATATTGTGTTTTAAGCCAATAGTTACCAATGTCTCCAAATTCCAGTCTGATGAATGGAATTAATTATTGTAATTTATTGTATTGTAATGAAAAGCTTGGATTAAGTATTAAAATAATTGAAAAAGCCAGACGCAATGCTGGATCCTGACTTCTATGTATATCTAATACTGGAGGCCTCTTTAATTGTCTATTCGCCTTCTGAGACCTATATACTTCAGTGCTTATGGATAAACTAAGCTCTTCTTTGTTTCCTAGGCCTTTCCCAGGGCCTAGGATATAGCTGCTGTTGGGTGACCTTGGGTCAACAGTAGCATTCCTCAATAATTGTACTTGAAGTGAATTAATGAATAGCCTTTGTTAGAAGTGAGCATCACCCTTTGGGGAATTTAGAATACTGAAGAAGTGTAAGTGTCTAAATGGTCATTCCTTTCTATCTTCGCTTACATATGATTGCCATTAATTTGGGGGGAAAGTTATTAAAATATAACTTTAGGTAAACTAATGTTATGTGATCATATTGTAGCATAAAATGTATCTGATATTTTCAGATCAGGGAACCATGGGAAAGAATGGGATGCTTTGGCATCAGGCAAACAGTAGATCAACCTGGATATTCTCAATACCACCAGCATACAGTCAAAAAGATGTATCTCAGAAAGATAAAAGCACCTTTAAAAAAAAAAGTAAACAATATGACAACTTTTGGGAAAATCTTTGTATCACTTTAACAGTACTTGATGGGAGGGTATTAAAACTATGAGACTCCTCCCCATGGCCCCATGCACTTTCTGCTAAATGGAATGATAGTTGTGTTAGACCTGGTGTCTAAAGGAATAAGACCAGGGGTGCTCATATATATCTAAGAAAGAACATTAGATCAAGAGGTAATTTTATATTACATTCCATCCAAGTCCATCCATGTGAAACTAACCAGAGCCCTCTTCAGACTCCATAGCCAAAAGCCACAAAAGAACACATGTGAAGTGGGATACAGGAAGATCATAGTGTGTGTGTGTGCAGTCTTATGAATCCAAGATCCATGGAAACATAACAGGTTACTAATAGTTCCCAGGTTGGCTCCTATGGTCAGAAACCCACATGGGGCTGCCTCCGGAGGCAGACAGAGAGCCCCATCAAGCAAGGAGTGCTAAGAGGCATAGAAGGCTAAGAAGTCTTCATCAAGGTGTGGCTTGATTGATCTGATTGGCAGATTAGACTCCCCTCTACACAATTCCAAGTGGACATAGACATTAACTGCTACATTAATCATCATTTTTTGAGTGAATTATTCAGAATCATTTTCAAGTAAAACAATCTTGTAAAATCTCTGTTTACTAAGGGTTAGTGATTTGGCACACACAAAAGACTGGTCTTTAAACTTTGATATTCAGAAAGTGTATATTAAAAAAAAACTCCCCTAGTTTGTCAAATATGCCTGCATGTATATAAATCATTGTTTTAAGATAAGCTAATAAACATTGTTTTATCCTACTAAACTATTATTAGAGCAAATTATATTTGTCCCCACACAGCATTTTACTGCTAATCCAAAGGTCAGCATTTGGATCTACCGGTAATTTAGGAGAAATATGAAGGCGTCTGCTTTCACAGAGATATCCAGCCTTGGGAATCCTGTGGAGAATCTCTGCCCTTTCTATTAATCACTTTGAGCCTAAATTGAATCAATGGCAATAGTTAATTTTTAATGCAGACCTCCTTAATATCCAATCACAAACAAGCAATAACATAGTACAGAATTGTATTTAAAATATCAGAATGCAAAAGTTGGAAACAAAGAGGAAGGAACGATAGTTTGGTGATAGAAATGAAGCTACATATCGCATGATAGAATGTTGCAAGACCAATAACACAAAAAAGGACTGTACACATGGATTTCTCCAGATGTAATACATAGAAATCAAATTGACTACATCTGTGGGACAAGATATCAGCAGCTCAAACTGGGCCCGGGACTAACTCTGAAACAGACCATCAATTGCTTATATGTAAATTCAGATTAAAATTGAAGAAAATTAAAACAAGTCCAAAGAGTCCACAAGTCCACAAGAGCCAAAATACAACCTTGCATCTATCATATCTGAATTTCAAGACCATGTCAAAAACAGATTTGCTGCATTGAACACTAATGGCAGAAGACATCATGAGTTGTGAGAGAACATCATTAATGAAGATAGTAAAAGTTCATTAGAAGGACAGGAAAGAAAAGATCAGTGAGGATGTCCGAAGGGACTCTGAAACTCATGAAGTAGCTAATTCAAATGGGAGAAATGTCAAATAGCTAACTATGAAATTTCAAAGGGCAGCTCAAGAAGACAAAATAAAATGTTATAATGAAATGAGCAAAGATCTAGAGTTAGAAAACCAATGATGGAGAATGTGCTCAGCATATTTTAAATGGAAAGAACTCAATAAAAAGTTCAATCCTTGAGTTGTGATACTAAAATGTTATAAGGGAAAAATATTGAATAATGTAGGAAGTATAAGAATTCAGAGTCACTGTACCAAAAATAAGTAACTAGTTGACAGTTCTCACTTCAGGAGGTAGCATATGAGCAAGAACCAATGGTACGGAAAGAAGTCCGAGCTGCACTGAAAGCATTACCCCTAAATTGAATCAATTTGGAATTGGTGAAATACCAAATGGAAAGGTTTCAAGTCGATGAAGCACTGGAAGCACTCACTCATCTAAGACAGGACATTTGGAAGGCAGCTACTTTGCCAACTGACTACAACAGGTCCGTATGTGTACCCTTTGCAAAGAAAGGTGTCCCAACACAATGCTCAAATTCTAGAACCATATCATTAATATCACATTCTTGTAAAATGTTGCTTAGGATCCTCCAACAACGGTTGCAGCATCATTTTGCCAGAGTTCAGGCTCGATTCAGAAGAGGGCTTGGAAAAGGGGATACCAGATGGATTGGGGCTGAAAGCAGAACACCAGGAAGATGTCTATTTGTGTTTTACTAATTATGCTAAGGCAGTCCACTAGGTGGAGCATAACAAACTGTGGGTAGCCTTGACAAGAATGGTGACTCTAGAACACTTCATTGTGCTTATGCGGAACTTGTACATGGGTCAAGACACAGGTGTGCCAACAGAATAAGGCAATATTGTATGGCTTAAATCAGGAATGGTGTGAGTTCAGAATTTTTCCTCTCACCATACATATTCCATCTCTATACATAGCAAATAATCCGAGGAACTGAATCATGGAGAAGAATTTGGCATCCAGACTTGAGGAAGGGTTGTTAACAACCTGCAGTGTGCAGTTCACACAAATTTGCTTGCTGAAAGTGAAGGGCACTTGAAGGACTTGCTGATTAAGATCAAAGATCACAGCCTTAAATATGGATTACAACTCAATGTATTGAATACCAAAATCCTCACAAATAGACCAATAGGTAACAACTTGGAATAAAGGCTGAAGTATTCAAGGATTTTGTCCTACTTGGATCCGTAATCAGTGCTCCTGAAAGCAGTAATCAAGAGAGGAAAAGATGTGTTGCAGTTGATAAATCATAAAGCTGCTATACAACAATTCCTCTTTATTGTAATGAAAAGCAAGGATGTAACTTTGAGGACTAAGGCGCACCTGACCAAAGCCATGGCATTTTCAATTGCCCCATATGCACGTGAAAGTTGGACATTGAATTAAGAAGACCGAAGAGGAATTGGTCATGTTTGAATTGTGGTGCTGTTAAGGCATATTGAAAGTACTACGGACTGCCAAAAACACAAATAAATCTGTCTTGGGGGAAGTTCAGTCAGGGAGCTCCCGCGAGGCAATGTGTCACACATACTTAGGGTATGTTGTCAGGGGACATCAGTTCTTGGTGAAAGACACCATGCTTAGGAAAGTAGAAGGGCAGTGATGAAGAGAAGGGCCTTAAGGAGATGGATTGACATGGTGGCTACAAGGGTTCTATCATAGGGACAATTGTAAGGTGGCGCAGGACTAGGTAGTGCTTCATTCAGTTGTGCATCGGGCCACTGTGGGTTGGAACTGACTTGATGGAATGAACAACAACAGCAACACTATATTATATTACAGGCACCCATATTCATATATTGCAAAGAAAAGAAATATTAGGAGAAATTTGACAAGTTGAAAATATAGTCCTATAACTTGCTTCATGCAATGATTGGAATTGTGTCCTCCCTAAAAAATGTTTTCAAGTACTTGCAGCCCTTGCCTGTAAATATAGGTTGAGTGAGTGTTGTAATGTTAATGAGATCATAGAGGAGAGAGTTCATCTAAATCTAATCGCTTGTTAGCAGTACTGCTAAAAGGAGAAAACAGACAGAAGAGACAGACATAGAAGGGGGGATGCCATGTGATAATAAGGGAACATGTGTGTACAAGCTTCACAGAAATCCCTAGGCTTGTCAACTGTCATCAAAAATGAAGCGAGACCCACCTCCTTGGTCTTTTGACCCCTAAATGGTGAAAAACTAGGCATCTGTTTGTTTAGCTTTTAATTTTTGTATTAAAGCCACTTACTCCACGGTATTTTGTTATGGCTGCACTATCAAACTCAGTTCAGGAATCAGTTGTTTTTAAAAAGGTTTGCATCACATTCTTCCATGAACCTTATCTCGGTGATGAGTTGCCCCACTTTCTTTGTCAGGTCAGTTCTTCTCAGTGGAGATTGGTTAATGCTCACTTTTACCATAATGAACATCTTGTGATCTCCCATATTTTCTTATCTTAAAACCATTTCACTACTCCTGTTTACCTCTCAACATAAAGCTCTTTGAAATTGGACTGACCCTGGTGTAGCAGTATAATTCTTCTTCTTTTATTGGTCAAACTTCTCAAAATAAATTACTTTCCATTCATTGAGTCCTTTTCTATCTGATTAGTTCTTAATAAATTGCATTTTGTCATCTGAATTATTACTCAAATCTATTCTGGAAAGTCATAGAACTTTATTAATTGTGAAATCCAAAAGACCCTATTGCTACAAAATAAAATTTCATTATGTACCCAAAATGATCTTACCCTTTCTCACACTGTCAGAGATAACACGAACTCTCACATCTACAAAGGATCCATGATGGCACTGTGGTTAAGTGCTCAGCTGCAGAGAAAAGTGTTCACAGTTTGAACCAACTATGTAAAGTAGTCGTGGTGGTGAAGTAGTAATGCGTTGCACTACTAACTTCAAGGTCAGCAATTTGAAACCACCAGCTGCTCTGCAGAAGCAAGCTTAGACTTTCCACTCCCATAAAGAGTTGCCGTGTGAGAAACTCACAGGGGCAGTGGGTCATCTTTGAGTTAGAATTGACTGGATGGTAATGAGTTTGGTGTTTTCTTATTATCTTTCAGTGAGAATTGGGAATGCCATGAGTCAATTTTACTCTGTGGTAAAATCAAAACTACAAACCAATCTCACTGCCATCAAATCAGTTTTGACACATGGTAACCCTGTAGGACAGAGTACAATTGCCCCTTTTGGTTTCTGAGACTTTTAAACCTTAATGGGAGCAGAAAGATTCATCTTTCTCCTGCAGAGTTGGTTTCAAACTGATAAGTTTATGGTTCCAAGCTCCCTAAATAGCCCAGGATACTCCCTAAATAGCCCAATATACTCCCTAAATAGCCCAGAAAAAAACTCTATTGGGCAGAACTTTCATAGTACACATTCCCCTCCACTACCACCACCACCCCACCCCACCCCTCCCAACAACTTGCTCTGAGTTAGTGCACGCAGTGGTGTCACCTGAGAAGGTTCTCTCTGGTCACAGTGAATTTTTTGTGAAAGCAGTTTTACTCAAACCTCACTTTTTGTGATGGCTGATTTAAGAGAACAGCAAGCAGCTGTGAAATTTTGTTTTCTGCTCAGGAAAAAATGCTGCAGAAACTGTTGTGAGGTTGAACACAGCTTACAAGGACAGCGCTATAGGGAAAAACTCAAGTGTATGAGCTGTTTTCTTGTTTCAAGAGGTGAAATGTCGATTGATGACCTCATTCTTGGTGTCCGCCAACTTCCTGAACTGATGAAAATGTCAGCTTATAGTGCACTGGGAGAGTTTGTTCCACCAAGTCAGACGGTTAATCAAGCTTTCTATTTAAAGAGTCTGAAAAGGTAGTATAACAGTGTGTGACCAAAAAGGCCTGATTCATGGCAGATGGGGGGCTGGTTCAACCACCAAGAGAGTGAATCTCACAGCCATCTCAGTGCACAAGTCTTTGGGAAAACACAGCATGCATCCCTTGCCCCATGCACTTTATTCACCGGACCTCACTCTGTGACTTCTTTTTGCTTTCATGAATGAAGAGGGACAGGAAAGGATAGCGCTTTGACGATGTAGAAGAGGTGAAGGAAAAACAAGAGGGTGCTGTCAATCATCCACACAGATGAGTTTGAAAAATGTTTCCAAGATGGAATCAAAGATTTGTCAAATATATTAAGTGTCAAGGAGAGTACTTTATAGGTGATAAGGTTGTTTTGTTTAAATAAATAAATAAATAGCTTTGAAAAAATGTTTCTGTATTTCGATGGGTGTACCCCCTCTTATGATACCACACTGTGGTACTTAGGGGTTATGTCACCTAGACACTAGGGGTGGAGTTAAACCTGTCAATCAAGTTGCAGCCTAATGACACCCCCTTGATGTCACAAACCTTTTGGTATAAGCATGTGAGACATTGGAGACCTTTATCTCTCTGTCCCTTCACCTTTCTGCTTGCTGGGACTCTGCTGTTACACCTGAGAGCTGTTGGTGCCCTGCCATGTTTCCACCGACTTTGGACCATGCAAATTTGCACCCACCAGCCTGTGATTACTTTCTGATTCCTGGTTCACCATTCGTGCACCAACATGCAGCTTTGTGAGTTTAAAAAGGGACTTGGGGACTAGCGTCAGACTTATGGACTTAATTTGGACTAGGCTGGGATGTCTTTTTGAGATATAAAGCTATTTCTTATACATAGGTAAGTGTCACTGCATTTGTTTCTGTAGACAATCTGGCCTAACACTCACCTTAATGAATTCTAAATGCAAATTTGTTAGTCTGGCATACCTAGCACATCCGTTGGGTAACAAGGCAAGATCAGGATGAAAATCCACTTCTCAGAGCACAAGATTCTTTATATTCTTACTTATTAGTAAGTCCTGTATTTTGACACTTTGTGCTGGAGGACTGCTCATCTATTTGCATTTGCATGGACTAGGCATGCTTTTCTCATATTCAATATATTTTGTCATTTGACAATCTTTGACTAGATTATCTTTGGCTATATGTCCAAATGGGATACTGAAATTGCATCAGTGTGTTTAATAAACATATTCCCCGACTTGGGGCATATCTGATGTAGATATGTACTATATGTACTACATTCATTCTATTATTTTCAGATGTTCATTCATTAATAGTCAATTCTATGATTTAATATTCAATATATTGTCATATAGAAGATTCTAAAAGATAAAAATAATACCTGTAATGTATTATACATACATCACAAGCATCCTAAACCAGAGTTAGCAGAAAAGAACCATGACATAAGTCAGGAACTACCCATAAATGGATACAAAGTACTTCAATCATTTCCAACATATCATATTATCCTGGCTAACATACTGAAATCAAACAGAATTTTTAATATTCAGGTCTTTGTTATAATCTTCATTAATGGATGTTGGACAAAGGTGTTTACCTTTTATATATTTCCCTAAAATAATATTTTATTGAGTTTACTATAATATATTAACAACAACAACAACAACAAAAGGAAAACAAAGTGTACTTCTATCAGGTCAATTTTGCCTAATAACAGTTCTACAAAACAGAGTAGAACAGGCCCTTTGGATTTATGACATGTCAATCATTATGGGGGCAGAAAACTTCATTATTCTACTGCTGAGCAACCGGTGGTCTCTGACTGTGGACCTTGTTCACTGGGTCACCAGGGCCCCTCTAGTACACTATAGAAAGCATATATATATGTATATTTGTATCCTCAGTTCTAAATTTTTAGTTTAGCAAAGAAAATAGTTAAGGAATTTATACAGGTAGGGAATAAGATTCAATCTTGCATGTATGTCAGTATAGAAATGCATATGCCTGTATGTACACTAGTGCACTGTAAATGTGTGTTTCACTGTTTACTGTTAAAGAAGGCACAATATATAATAAATTAGTGTACAACATAAAACTTTTCTTTCACAGAATTTATGTGAAATCTTTATTGAAAAAAAAAGTGCATGAGAAAAATATTATATTGGTGGATTTGACGATTGTTTAATCCTAAAATATGAATGCTATGTGACAATATTTTTCATAATTAGACAACAAAATATTCAAGTACTTATGAGTTCCAGACAGCTATCTCTGGGAAACATTTTTTTAATTACATATGGTTAATCCATATGCCTATCATATAAGAAAAGCAAGTGAATGTTACAAAATCTGTAAAAAAAATACAGGTAGAAATATTTTACTCTAGAATGAAAGTAAACATTAACATTTGGAAAAACATGGATAAAAAGATTGTCTTTTCTTTCAAAACACATCACATTTTATATAATTTAATTTATTTTAGTAATAAATATTTTACTTTTAGAACTACATATAAAGGAATTAAAATATCATATAAATGATTTGAAAACTATGTAGATATTAAGTAATTTAATAAATATTAGTTTCAAACTGCTTTGTCCACTAAGGAATAAAGAATTCAAGTAAAATAACATTATTTATAACTTCAATCTTTTCTTTGTTTATAAGGATATTGTCTCCTGGTCCATTTGTCGGGAGTTCTGTTTTCTCTTACGTTGAATTGTAATTCATATGGAATGCTTTCATCTTGGAACCTTCATCAGGAAATGCTTCAAGTCAGCAAGCAAGGCTTTGTCCTATGAAAAACAAAGATGTTGTCACATGCAGAGGACAAATTGTTTAATATGTCCTCCAATCCTAATGCTGTGCTCTTTTTCATATATTCCAGCTTCTCTAATTATTTGCTCAGACAGCAGATTGAATACAATGAAAAGACGCCATCCTGGCAGACAACTTTTCTGATTTTATACCATGCAGTCTCCCTATTTCCTTCAAAAGCCCACCTTTTGGTCTATGCACACGTTCTGCATTAGCATAAATAAGTGTTCTGAATTTCCCATTCTTTGCCATGTTATCTGTAGTTTGCTATGATCCACATCATTGAATGCCTTTATTTAGTCAATAAAACACAAATAAACCTCTTTCACCTATTCTCTGCTTTGAACAATCTGATGTCAGTGATAATATCCCTCATACCAGGTTCTCTTCCGAATTTGGGTTCAATTTCTAGCAACTCCCTCTCTGTGTATTATTGTAAACATTGTTTTCTTACATGTGATATTAATGATATTGTATGATATCTATCAAATTCTGGTGGGTTGTTTGTGGGGTACCAGCCTCCACAATCAAATGGGTGCAAGGGTGGTTATGTAATTGAGTGGAAAAATTAAAGTGGCATCAGACAAGATAAAGGGTGTTGCTCACCTTTGGGACTATCATCACTTCAGCAGACAGATCTGCACACACACACACACACAGAGAATCTACTTCCAATCAAAGCTTATGTACATTCTAGGGGTGTGCTAGTCCCCCTAATTACAGATAACCATATGTGTAACAGGAAAGGGTTGTACAATAGACATACATGTAAACAGGAGGGGGACAAGCTAGGGGTATGCACGCAATAAAAGGGGACACACTATGTGACAGGATGGCATACAAGTAATAAGATAGGCGGGCTCTAGAGTCAAGGTGGCAGCCTAACCTTGGTTGTCCCTGAGTTGGCTCGACCTTAGGTGTCTTTGGGCTCTCCTTCAGGGGAAAAATCCATTATCCTTATCAAAAGGGAGTGGGCTCTACTTAAGGTGGGACAGACTATAAGATCTGATTGCACTAGATCAGCAGTTCTCAAGACCCCTTTGGCGGTCGAATGACCCTTTCACAGGGATTGCCTAAAAGCATCGGAAAACACATATTTCTGATGGTCTTGTGAACTGAGACACTGCTCCTCTGTCCATCTCCAGGGGGGTCCACCTACATATAGGTACGCCCACATGGGAGTACCGGCATGAAGACTGGTACCTATGCTACACCATGCTTCAAGACAAAATTTCATTTATTTGTAATTAGAAATAAATATTTCACAATATAGAATTGCATATTATGTTTGTGATTAATCACTATGCTACAATTATGTTCAATTTGTAACAATGAACATACATCCTGTATATCAGATATTTCCATGACGATTCATAACAGTAGCAAAATTAAAGTTATGAAGTAGCAACGAAAATAATTTTATGGTTGGGGGTCACCACCACATGAGGAACTGTATTTAAGGGTCGTGGCATTAGGAAGGTTGAAAACTACTGCTCTAGATGGTTGAGAACCACTAAGCAGTTGACCTGAAAGTGTGTAGTCAGTGACTATGTGGTTGTAAACAGCACCTTAGTTTGGGCATTATTATGAGGGAACATCGTGGGGAATAACTTTTCTGTTTCCCACAGTAGTTAGATGATTTCCTGGCAACTGGACACTCCTGGCTAGGGGTGGAGTCAAAACCTGCCCAACAGGTGGCAGCCAAGCTGTGTCCTTGGGGGGTGTAGCCTTCTCATGAAGCCCCTGGGAAGTCATCTTTTCACTCTATTATTTTACCGTCCTGCTTGTTGGGACTCTGGTTGCCACTCTCAGTTACCAGTGCTCTGCCACTGACCTTGGACCAACATGTCATAGCACCAACCTGCAGTCTGTATCATTGCATTTGACTATGTCAGTCAGAAGAGGGCCTAATGGACTCGTTCTGGGCTTATGGACTTGAGTTTGACTGAGCTAGGATGATTTTTTGATATATAATCACTTCTTCTTATAAAAGCCTTTCTTATGCATCTATGAGTGACACTAGATTTGTTTCCCCAGTCAAACCTAACAGTCACCTTCCTCTGGAATAGATACAAATAGGAATCTCTTCCTACTTGGCAAAGTAGCTGTCTTCCAATTCCTCATATGCAAAAAAAGTGAGCGCTTCCAGCCCTGCCTCAGTTTTTCAAAGTGTTTCAATTGTTCTATCATAGTAGGTGCCTTCTTCTTTCCTACAAGCCCTATTTGTCCTTAGGACTCTTGGTGACATCGGGTAACTCATTGGCTTGTTAACTTCTAACCACTGGCCACTCCTCAAGAGAAAGACAGGGCATTCTACTCCTGTAAAGGGCTGCTGTGAGTCGATATCAGCTCGGTGCAATAAGCTGGGTTTTTTTTTTCTTTTGTGTTTTGCTAAAAGAGCTTTGGTAGTGCTGTGTGATAAACATGGAACTACTAAGCATGTAGTCCATGGCTCATACCCACCAGCGGCTCTATGGGTGAAAGATGAGGCTATGTGGCCCCATAATGTTTTACAGCCTCAGAAACCATACATGGGATCAATAAAAGAGAGGATTGACTCAGTGGTTACTGATTTGGTTTTGATTTTGATTTTTTTAAGCTAATTTCAGTGCAGCTCTGAACTTTACTTTCAATATTATAGGTTCTTGATCATAAGCTACTTCTTGGAAATCTGAATTCACTCTTTTGCGTATGAATATCCTGTTGTTCTAATACTGAGTGTGTGTGTGTGTGTGTGTGTGTGTTTTCTTTTTTTAAAGACTTTCCTCCTTGATGATCTTTGCATCCTTGCTGCTATTGTTAGGTGTCATTGAGTGGATTCTGACTATGGCGACCCTATACACAACTAAACGAAACACTGCCAGGCCCTGCCTTCCTATAGGTCATCGTCTCTCTACTTTACCAAGCCTGATGTCCTTCTCCAGGGACTGGTCTCTCCTGACAGCATGTCTAAAGTATGACAACAAGCCATCCTTGCTTCTAAGGAGCATTCTGGCCATATCGCTTCCAAGACAGATCAATTGGTTCCTTTACCAGTTTATAGTGCTTTCAATATTTTGCATATTGAGTGTTAGCATCCTTATTGAAGTAAATTCAATATAAACATAAAGGTTTATTTCTAGACTTATGTCAGTACCATAAACCCTATCTTAGCGTGGGGATTCTAGAAGAGCAAACCTAGGAAGCACATATAAATATAGAGTGAAATTTACTTCAAGGAATAGTTCATGCAATTGTGGGGCAGTGGCTTACACTGCTTCAAGAACTTCCCAAATAGAATATGATTACATAGTGTCTGCCAAATAACTGAGATCATAGCCTATCCCAGTTGACACCTGACGTGAACCATAACAGTCCCTTAGGCATGAAGTTCTCTACACTCTATCCCAATAGAGTCAGTTGCCACAATCAGTGATTCTGAGCCTTTTTGGGGGGCGGGGGTAGGGAGTGGGTATAATCTTGGAGAGAACTCCACTGGCGCTGCTCTAGATCTGGGGAACAAGAACATGATTCACTAAAATGAAATGTTACTTGAATGGGCACCAGGAAGTATGTGAACCCATCAACTCAGTTTTCCCCTCCTGTAATGCTGTCACTGACATCAAACTGAAGTGGGAAGTGATAGGATCTGCCGACTTTTTTGCATACTTTCTAATGGCAATATAAATTCTTCCATGTTGGGTATATATTGAATGATGATTCTAGAAGCCTACAAAGAAGATTAAAGGAAAGCAGAATTGCTATTATCAAAAATAACTAGGAGATGATCAATAATTTTAGTGTACAATCAAGAACTGAAAGCACTGGAGGGATAAATGCAAGTTACTTAGAAGGCATAGGATTCCTTCTGAGATGTTTCAAAAAATAAACAGATGTGATCATGGAAATACTCTCTCAATCGCTGCCAATCAATTTGGAAGTCAGCAACCTAGCTATCCAATTGGAAGAAATTCACATCTGTCCCCAGTCCCAAGATAGATAATCTAATGCAAGGTGAAAATTATTTTTAAATTATCATTCTCTCATATGTGCCATATGCACATGAAAGCTGGACAATGGGTAAGGAAGATTTATAGGGTTGGTGTAGAATATTGAATGAGCAAATCTGCCTTTGAGGAAGAACAACTGGAATTCTCTTTAGAAGCAAAGTTTACTCCCTCACACCCACTCATCACAAAAGCACAACAAAACAACTACCAAACATAACCATCTGAGCTGAACTTTCTGCCTTGAATTTTGCTGGGTCACAAAATGCCCCCAGAATCACTGTCTTCCTTATTACTCCGTTTTTAAGGCACTCTAAAGTAACCGGGTCTGAGGGAACTTGTCTGCAGTCTCTACTGATTGCAGTGATGAGTTTAAACATTTTTTGTTTGTTTGTTTGTTTGTTTGAAGCAAACCTGTGTATGTATGAACTAGTAACAATTCTTTTTGGTTTATATATGTATGTTTTTACAGGAGGGTCATGGAAAAGTGAAATTAAAAGACAATGTCTTTTTCCCCTAAACTTGTTTAAGCCCCATGAAGATTCATATGCCACTTCAGGTGCAGTTCATCTCTGAGTCAGTTTACACCACAACCTCAATGCCTTCCAACAGGTTCCTAAAGGAAGGGAGTCTGGACCTTCCCTATCAGTCCCTCTTGCCTTCTTCCTCCTGGCATTAACATCAGCCTGTAGCTTGGTAGATGCTTTATTACTGTTGTAAATGTGAGATGTAAGATAACGATGTAATAGCTAATTGAGTAGATGTGTATGCAACCAACCATCTGCTGTTAGTAAGCAAAGATGAGTCCTTGGTCACTATTTCTGTTTGACTTTCAGTCTCTAGCATATCTCCATAAACGTGTTTCTCTATCACCTTTTTGTCAATCGTTCGATCTATCTGTGCATATATCTGTTTATCTTTTATTAAATCTACTATATTTTTCTATCAACTTTATTTCCAGGTTAGAGCTCAAATAAATCCAATTAACCTAATGTTACCAAGTCACCAACATTTCTAGGCATAAACCTGAGGTCTCTCTATTTTTATGTTTATTTGGCAGAACCAAGTAAGTCACCCACTAACCAGAAACAATTTTAAAAAAAATAAGATTTACATACTATCTTATTTGTTTTATTTTTCATTGTACATTTTATACTGTTTAACTTTTTCTTAGCATTTTTAGATACATAGATTATAAAAATTAAGTTAATTCTCAAAATGCAATAACTGCCTATGAGAGTTATTACAACACAAAACAGAAAGTCAAGTTCACTGCTACCAAGTTGATTCTGGCTCACAATAACCGAATATAAGCTTTGAAAAGCTGTATATATGTATGAGAACAGTCTCTTGCTTCTACCACAAAGGAGTTGATGAGTTGAGCCTGGTGTATACCAGACAGTGCCTCCAGGGTCCCTTCTGAAGAAATATCTGTGTTTCTTAAAACTACACTAATAGGAATTAGGATTAAAAAATGAGCAATTTTCAAGAAGAATACAAGTTTTATTGGTCACTTCACTAATGGCACAGAAGATGAGGAAAAGGAAAAATCTAACAAAAGATATCATTACAGAATGTAGAGGCCAATGGAGAAAGTGTCCATTTATTTAACTTAATGAAAAAAAATCTGAAGATGTTTACTACATTCAGTATTTCCAAATTCTTATATTTAGATGAGAGATGTATACCTGCATGGAATAGCCAATCTGCAATTCCAAAATTACCATCAGTTTATTGACAACTTGAGCAAGACTTAACCAAAGCCTAAAGCAAAGCAATAAGCAATGAGCTTCAAAGTTTATGTATGCGTTTGATAGATTTCTCAGCTAAGGACTACACTAACTTATCGAAGGAAGACATGAATAAATATCTTGCTTGTAAAATAACTGGTAATCACAAGGATGATTGTGTTTATGTTTGTGATAATTTTATTGGTGTTTATGTTGACTTCATAAATGCAACTATGGAACGCTTGACCTGCCAAATAGGACGCAAACATAAAGGTTCTTATTTTCTATGTAAATAGCTATATTTTTAGAGATATGTCTATACCGTGATTTATAATATAGAATCTAGTAGTTACAGTTCTTGACTTTGTTAAGTGGCTTGGGGCCACCTGTGAATGAGATGATACATGGATCCGGCCAGGGATAATAGCAGAATATTCTAGCACCATGAAAGAGCCAAAACTTCTCTTGGAAAAACAAAATATGTGTGTGCCTGTGCCTCAACTCTCTCTCTCTAGACTTTCTCTTTCTCTCTCCCTCTCTCTCTTTCTCTCTGAAAGTGCTTCTAAAGGTCAAGGAAAAGAGAATTAAAAGATGGTGAAATTTTACCACAATATATACAAGGACTGTCTTAAACAAGGTTATCAAGAAAAGCAAAAGCAGTGGGCCATACACGTCAGGCAAATGGCTTATACCATTGTTTAAGTGAAATATCTACCCTAAGTCCAGGTATATTTCCATGTCTATGGGTCAGATATTAAGCTGGAGATTTCTGATGTCCTTAGCTTCTGGGGCTGATGAACCAAAGATCAGCAGAAAGACCTCAGGTTGGTGACTACAAAGACAAATGAATCCTAGCTCAGCAATTTAGGCTTGTGATTTGAAAGGCAAAGAAGTGTAAGTTTGACAGGTCAGATGACTCCCAGAATCAACAGGCAATATGCCAGCCTGCTGGCTCAAGTCTGAAAATGGAAGTTGATGAGCCAGAAACAAATAACTTGGGGTTGGTGTGAGATGCAGGATCAAAATTTAGTAAAATGCAAGCAAGCTTTCCACAACATCCAGCAATATAGAAAGTAGGCCACATCCCGGGATAAATTTCATTCCAATTACGGCAGGCAACCCCCTGAGTAAGAGGGTTGAATTCCTCTCTGACTTCTTACAATAAATTGGCTGCTCACAGCACATTATGGAATTGGTTACAGTGTGATCGGTTATATCATGGGGGGTTGCTAGACCTGAAGGGCCCATACGTTGGGTATCTTGGCCTAGACAATTTGTCATAAAACCTAACTATAACAAGGGCTTTAAATTTTCATGTAAAATACATATTGTAAAAAAAACACAAACTAAAAACAACAACCTATTCATTGATTTGAAAACTATGGCTACAAAATAAACTATCATAAATTTTTTTTGACATGTCTCAATGGTATCAAGTTTGAGACACGGCACAAGGTACGCTGTCGGTTTAAAAAGAGCTCCTATCAAAATTATAGAATTCTGGTTGAAGCAAGAGCGAACGTCAAATTTATAGAGAAACTTGGGTGGAAGAATGGGGACATCAATGATACTTTATGAAAAGTTTGTGTGGAAAGTATCACAACAGAAATCGGCACTTTACAAATGGATAACTCTTATGAAGAAGAAATGAGACGGTGTTAAAGAGGAAGCCCACAGCAGCCAGTCATCCACTTCAAATTGTTAGAAGACCCATTTTATTTTTCATGCCCAATTGAAGAGAACTAGCAATTAACAGTAGAAACAATAGCTAACATAACAACACAGACATTGAAATCGCTTGAGCTTTCCTCAATTATGATTGAAATATTAAACTGGAGCAGACTTCCTGTCCAATGGGTGTCCAAATTGTTTTATCTTGGCCAACTTCAGACAGGAACAGAACTTTCTGTTCCATGGGAAGTTTAAACAAATGAGATCAAGATCCTTAAGCATTTCTTTGAATAATTGTAACAAGGGATGAAACATGGTTTTACCAGTTTCTACTGAAAACACAGAAAAATGCCTAACACGACGCGGAAATGATACTATCAAATGGACTGACCAAAACCGAAAATCATGGCAATGGTTTTTTGAGATGGTCAAAGAATTTTGCTTGTTGACTTTTAGGCAGGTCAAAGAATGATAATATCGCCTTATTATGACAGAGCTTTAAGAAAGTCAGTCAAAGCGTTAGCACAAACAACACTGGGGAAAGCGTCAGCAGATTATCGTCCTTCATGACCATGTTCCTTCTCATTTCTTTCATCAAAAAGGGACAATTTTGCAAGAGCTAATATGCGAAATCATTAGGTATCTACCTTATAATCTTGATTTGGCTTCTTCAGATTTCTTTTTGTTTCCTAGTCTCTGAAAATCTTTAAAGGGTATCTATTTTTCCTTCAGGTAGGCATCTATTTTTTGCTCAGGCAAAAATGTAACAAAGACTACATTAACCGTGGTTAAATTCCAACACACTCAATTATATAGGAACGGACTACATGGCTGTTGTCACTTACACAGAAGTGTCTTGACCTTGAAAGAGCTTAACATTGAGAAAGAAGGATCCTATTTTTTAATTTTTTTATTTCCTATTCCATAGAAATTTTGAAAGCACTGTGTGTGCTCAAGTGTGTGTGTATATATATGCATCAAAGTTAGATATTCAATTCACTCTAATAATATATGTAAGCAAATATTTTAAATCATTTTTGTTTCATTTTGAACATTTAAAAATGTATTAAATTGAAAGATGATTGGATAAAGTTAGGAATAAAAATTAGAAGGTTATTAGTTTAGTAATATAGGTTATTGATAGAATAAAACTATTATATGAGTAATATACTTTTGATAGTATTGATTTAATTTAATACAGCTGAATCCACAACTCATTGTTTGGTCAAATACAATACAGCTATTCCCAATATATAATGAGTACATATCTTAAAAGTAGAATCTGCATGTTAACTAAGTGAAATACTGAGAACAAAGAAGCTAAAATACATAATGTTAAATCTTAAAAGAATTATCACATCTGAATTCATATATTAAATGTTACAATGTTGCTATAATTTCTACATTTAATAAAATAACTAGATTTTCAAAAGTTTATATTTCTTTTGCATAATACTCTATTCGATGCAGCTCTTTAATAGATCTGCAAGTGTAATAACTGAGGAGCCCTGGTGGTGTAGAGGTTCTGTTTGGGACTGCTAGCCAAAGGCCAGCAGTTCAAAACCCCCAGGGGCTCCTCGGAGAAAGATGGAGCTTCCTAGTCCTGAAAAGAACTAAAGTCCTGGAAAGTCACAGGGACAGCTCTACCCTGTCCTATAGGGTCATTGTGACTTGGCAGCTACTCGATGGCAGTGACAGTAAATAATCAAAAATGAAGGTGACACGCATCATAGATGAGTATGGAAGAACTTATGAATGCAGGATGTACAAGAAAGGCATGAATATATACAGTGTCACATAATAGGGTCAAAGACTTACAGTCATCAAATATAAATAACATTTATTTAAATTTTTCATTTTATATATGATTATGTATAATCATATATAAATATGTATATATTTATATACATATCCTGTCCTGTGGAAATGGATTGTAAATACTTGTTAGCTACAATCCACCAGAAACACATTTGATTCTATTAAGTCAAATATATTAAAAATCTGCAGTGCCTCATACACTTAATTAGTAGCAAAGACATTCTTAATCAGAATAAAATTTCTTTCTGTTTGCTATTTACATTTTCTTTGAAGGAAATCTTTTAAAATAAATTCAAGTAAGGTATGTTGTGGGTGTGTTTGTAAACTTAAAATTTAAAGTACACACATGGTGCTAAGGGAAACATGATAATGTATGAGGTAAACATCCAAGTGCACCTATTTGCTCATTTAAAAATGAGTCCACTTCAAATGCACTGAGTTCATCCATCATGAAGTTCCTTGGAATTTAAAAGCATCATGGAGTGATATCATGTAATGAATTACATGTCATGCCTAAAATTATTTTCGTTGACACAAATGTAAATGAGATTTATTTTTCTTTTTAGAGATTTCATTATTTTTGTTGCTAAATACTAAAAGAGGAAAACAATGCCAAACCTTGAGGGCAGCAGTGGATACACACTACTACGGCTGCCTTTGACTAGGACAGGACGTGCTGACAGCTCAGGAGCTAGCAACCTGTGGATGGTGTTTTGTGTGCATTGCTCCATTAAGTAGAGACAAAAAGAATCGTAAGCCATGTCTTTTCCTTTATGAGGGAAGTTGGTACCCATAATGAGAAACTGCATTTTCTTTGTCCAATGTAATCTATAAATATTAATTAGGTAATTTAATTCTTTCATACTGTTATAGAGTATTTATAAAAGACAATATTTAAGCTAGTGTATTTTAATCAATTTTCTTTAGTATTGTATGCTAATAGTAAGATTTCAAAGCCAAAAATGTTTTGCAGTTTGAAAAATCCTTTTAAATTATAACTCACTAACTACATATAATTATAAATAACAGTTTATTTAAATTTGTATGTATAAGATATAGTAGAAAAATTTTGCTAAGATTCTATATGATCTCCTAATGAAAATATCTAACATTCAAAGTTTAAGTGCGTGTATTTATGAGGCCATCCCCCAATCCAAGTTTGTGGAATCATTTCATGTGAGCATAGAGCACATGAATCTTTGAGACGTATGCACATGTGTGGACCACAAACAGTTATAGAGCAGTCTTACATCATAATTTATGTGCTCACCATGACTGAGGGAAAGCTCACCCCAAACAGGTTTTCATTTTATATACCATGAACAATATGAAGATAATATTTCGAAAAATAATTTAATTATGTGCATTATGTTAACTCTTCAGGTCTTTTAAAAAACTATTAGAAACTCTACTAGTCTCTTTCTATTTTATTCTTTGTATGTTGCTAATGTGATATTTTATATAAATAAAACGTGTGCTCTGTAAATTATAAGCATAGTAATTTAAAAGGAAATGTTTCAAAGCAATTACTGAACTTAAACACTATAATACATATGTATATTACACCTATCCAAATAGTCCTCTCTTACATCATTCTGTATGCTCTTACATTTATATTACTAGTCAGTTTTTAAAAAAAAAAGAAATGGAAGCATCATAAGAATGGCAAATAATACATATTTATTTTTCACTCATAGTTTTGTATAGAATATGGGGTGATTTTGTTTTCAGCTTTAGGGGAAGTTTAGGTTTCCTTTATAAGATGTATTATTTGCCAATCGGATTATGTGTTAAACAATTTCTTATTTAACAAAAACTAACTAAGAAAATAAATTTAAGAGCATGACAGGAGTCCCGGTGGCATAGTGGTTACACAATGGGCTGCTAACTGCAAAATCCAACTCAACTGCAAGATTCAAACTCAACACTAAACACACTGCTATCAAGTGGATCCTGACTCAAAACAGCCCTATAGGATAGGGGAGAAATGCCCTTATGGGTTTCCCAGACAGGAATCTCCGTAGCACCAGTACCAGCACCACTACCACCCCATTCAGTGGGAGAAAGATGAGTTTATCTATTCCTGTAAAGAGTAACAGTCTCTTCACCCCACAGAGGCAGTTCTACTCTGTCCATGGAAGGTTGCTGTAACGACAGAATCCACTTACTGGTAGTGAGTTTTTCAAGAGGGAAGAGACAGCCCTGGTGTGCTAGGTAGGTTTGTTGTGCCAGCCTGGCAGATAAACACATGTGGGATTAATTGGAGGGTAGAGAGAGAAATGGCCAGGTGAGCCTCGCCTTCCTTGTCTCTTGCTCTTTGATCATTGGACCAATTTTCAAGCTACACTACCTTTGGGACACCTAACCTGTGGACTGTGTTGCTGTAGTTTGAGGTTCCCTCAAGACCTGCTCCACCATGCAACTAGAGAATGTATCACTTGAGCTGGGGACTGTCGGACCCTGTCATCTGGCTGACTGTTGGTGATCTGCCTTGCTGTTTGCTGCCTGTGCCCAGATATCCTGAATTGCTCTACAGAGAACTCCCTGGAGGCCCTCAAGACTTGAAGGACTGCCAGCGTATTAGCTGTCTCATGGAAGTGAGTTGAACTGAGCCCTTTGTACTGCTCTATAGATTAACTAATTTTATGTCATATCTATCTATCTATCTAAATATATATACATAAAAACATCAGTGCCCTGGTTTTCTTTCTCTAGAGAAGCCTGTCTAACATACCTGGTGACTTAGCTGGTTACACATTGTGCTGCCAACTGAGAGGTCAGCAACATTTTGTTGCTAACCAAAGAGTCAGCAGTTTGAGCTTACCAGACGCTGCAAAAAAGAAAGATGAGTCTTTCTGATACCGTAAAGATTTGCAGCTTCGGTAACCCTAAGAACAATTCTGTTCTGTCTTATTGGGTCACTATTAGCTGGAATTGACTTGGTGACAGTGAATATTGTTTTCTTCTTCTTCTTCTTTTTCTTTTTAGTTGCTCACAAAAATGTCAGAAGCAAATAGGTGAGATATCATACTGCCATTTCCAACCACTCTCCCATTGGCTATACAAGTTACACGCACAACCATACACTTTATCTGTGAAAAACAAAACCAAAAAAAACTCATGCTGTTGGATTGATTTCCACTCACAGTGAACCGATAGGGCAGAATAGAACTGCTCCAATGGGTTTCCAAGAACATGAGTAGAAAACCGTGTCTCTTGCACAGAGTGGCTGGTGGTTCTGAACTGCTGACCTTGCTGTTAGCAGTGCAACTCATTACCATTAAGTCACCAGCATTCCCTTTTATCTATTATCTGTGTTTATCCCACCCCCGCCCCAAATTACAAGCATTGGTTATGCCATTAAATCCAAAAGGAGGGGAAGGAAAATTTCACAGGTCTTTTTCTTTCTTTCTTTTCCTTTTCACAATCTGAGGCCACTGTGATTCATATCATTCTCAGGGTTAGCAGTCACATGCTGGGCTGCTCCCCTCCAGGCCAGCAGTCAGAAACCACAACCCTCTCAGCAAGACAAAGACAAGGTTTCCACTTCCGGTAAAGATTGACAGTCTTGGGACCGCACAGGGGCAATTCAAATCCAATAGTGGTGATTTTCTGATTTTGTTTTTAAGTTTACTCACAAATGTATTTGATGTTTATTTAGGAAGTACCTTTTATGTTCCAGAAACTTCTCTCATTCAACCCTTTCTACATATTAACAAATATTATCATTGTACATTACATAGTATTACATATGCAGGATATGATATATTTAAAAATAATGAAATTTGGAAGACAACTACTTAGCCACCTGACTGGAATGGATTCATATTTTGTATCCATTCCAAAGAAAGATGATCCAACAGAATGTTCAAATTATAGAACCATATCACTAAAATCACATTCAAATAAAAGTTTGCTGAAATAAACAAATGAAACTTTGTTATCCAACAAAGTTTGCAGCAATATGTTAACCGGGAGCTTCCAGAGGTTTAGGGTGGATGCAGAAGACATGGACAAAAGATATCATTGTTGATGTCTGATGGATATTAGTTGAAAACCAAGAATAACAAAAAGCTGAATTACTTTTGCTCAATTGACTATGCCAAGGCATTGACTGTGTGCATCATAACAACTATGGGTAGCCTTGAGAATAATGAGAATTTCAGAACATTTGTGCTCATGCAGAACTTATACATGGATAATGAGGCAGTTGCGTAAACGGAACAAGGAAATGCTGAATGCTTTAAATCAGGAGAGGTATATGTCATACTCATTCAATCTGCATGCTGAACAAATCATCAGAAAAACTGGATTATGTGAAGAAAAATGTGGCATCATCAGGTTTAAAAGAAAGCTTATTAACAACCTGCAATATGCAGCTTGCACAAGCTTGCTTGCTGAATGTGAGAAAGATTTGAATACTTGCTGATGAAGATCAAGGATGATAGGCTTTAATATGGATTTCAACTCAAGGTAACAAAGATCAAAATCCTCACACCTGGATGAACAGCGGGGAAAGATTTAAGCATTCAAGGATATTGTCTTCCTTGCAACCACGACCCAGGCTCATGGAGGAAGCAGTCAGGAGACGAAAGGATGCCTTCTATTTGCCAACTCTATGGCACTGGACCTCTTAGAGTGCTGCAAGACAGAGAGGTTACATGAGACCTAAGGTGTGACTGAGCCAAGTCAAGGTATTTTCAAATGCCTCAGATACATTTGAAAATTGGACATCGAATCAGGCAGATCGAAGAAGAATGGTGATGCTGGAGAAGAATATTGAAACTACAATGGACTTCCCAAAAGAACAAACAAATCTCCCTTGTAAGAAGTAGGCCACAATCCCCCTTAGAGGCTAGAGAGGGAGACTTTGTCTCATCACTTTGGACATGTTGTCATGAGAGAACAGTCCCTGCAAAAAGACAGTATTCTTGGCAAAGTAGAGAGGCAGTGAGAAAGAGGAAGGCCCTTAATCAGATGGATTGCCTTAGTGGCTGTAACAATAAGCTCATGCGTAGGAACACGTGTGAGGATGGTGCAGGACTAGGCAGTTTTACTCTGTGGTGCATAGAGTCACTGTGGGTTGGAATAGCCTCAAAAATACCTAACAAACAACAACCAGAAATGCTGGGCCTACACATTTTGAAAGAGACCAACATCCTCCCAACAGAGAAAAATTTTCATACAGATATCACTCTGAATTTTTATTCCATCCTAAATAAGATTTTATGTGTTAAAGTCATCCACTGTGGAATTCCTGCTATAGCAGCACAAGATACCTAAGACAATAACTATCTTTTCTGAACTCTTGTTGCATATTGTTTCAGCAGCAGAAGAATAAGAAAGTAATACCTTTGGTAGAAAGGAACTTCAACTGCTACCTTTCAAAGCCGAGACAATGGCATACAAATGGCAACAGAAAGGTGTTGAGAAGATCAACGGGCGCACATTTGATGAATCAATTATGTTGAAACATGCTTCTAAAGAGCATTATAGTTTTGTTCAGTCTGGTAGCAATGTCTTTCACTGCTCAACTAGATTGCTGTTTTGAAAAATGAATGGGAAGAATCAGAGCATATTAACAAGCTTCTAGGCTTGTGTCCCAATTTCCCTTAGGCTGTCACTCATCTCTTTAAGTCTTAGGCATAGGACCACAGAGCTGAAAAATGGGAAATATTGGGTTGTAAATTGCAAAATGTGGGATATGAGGGATTTGAGGTCACACACTGAGGAGCGTTGAAGAATGTTAATAGTAAGAAGTTGCCAGAGGCTTGCCGAAGCATATGGCAATATGACCATGAGAGAAGAATGATTATTCTAAGAAAGAATGCAGATGCAACATATCAACTAAGTTCCCGGAGCACTGTCCTGAAAAATGATAGACAGAGGGGAACATTTTTGGTAAGCACGAATAGCAAGAAACAAAAAGCTTTTGAAAAAAAGAAATTTTAAGAGATCATAAGTGATGAAGTGAACCCCTAACAGTCCAAGATTTTAAGAATACTTGATTCAGAAATAATGCTCTCTCTTGCCCTAGAGGGGATATATAA
>NW_022103908.1:13572988-13610558 GCF_000313985.2 Echinops telfairi | reverse complement strand
AATTAAATTGCAGTGTATCACATATAGTGACTTTAATAGCTGCATTCTTATTGATTATATGTAATTTTTACAGCAGACCTCTTTTGACTTATGAGAGAATATGGCAATTAGATATTTTTACCTTACTACATGATATATAATCTAATAGAAGTGCTTTAGAAAAACTGTCTAAATAATAAGTCCAATTAAAATGTGCATTTTTGCAAATAAAAAAAATGCTGGCTGGTATTTTAAGACTTGTAGAATGGATATAAGTAAACTGACTAATGCACTAGCTTAGCTATTTATTTTTATGACCATCTCTCATTTTGTGGGGAAAAAAAAATCAACATGATTGGATTGAAAATGTTAAAGATATGAAATCACATAAAATTTTGTATAATTTATTTATCTTAAAAAATTAGAACTCTAAAATGATAACTGTGTTGATGAAGATTGGAATTAATAGCTGATATAAAAAGTGGTCTCTAAGTCTCTATAAATATATAATTCATTGTTTTATGCTCTTTTGATGCTTTGCAATATAAAGATAATTGATACTAAATAATATTCTAATTAAGACATGTCATTTTTTAATTTAAAGTGATTTTGTACAGGGTCTTAATATTACTCAACCTCATTATAACCGGTTTCTTATTTGTATGATAGTAATCAATGCATTAGAATTTTAGAATAAACAAAAATGAACATTTCTGAGAATTTTATATTCAATTTAAACATTTCTGAGATAATATCTATGAACTTTCTAGAAGGACAGTTTCCATTATGGGAAAATTTATAGCTCATCTTCCTATTACATAACAATTTTTGAAATAGCATTTAATATGCTCTCTTTCTAAAAATTTCCCTCTTATTTAAAAGATGTACAGTCTTACTTCCTCATTCTGTGAATCTTTCCAGCTACCTGATAGATGGAATCATTTTATAGATGGTGGTTTTATTTCATTCTCCATAAAACAAGATATGCTGCAAGTGATGGGTACTGTTCTCTGTGTGCAAAACCCAAAACCTATGTCTGAGAGGTGATGCTACTGATATAAAAGGCAATAGAAACATTTATTCAAATTTGTGTGTCTAACTTATTACAATGATTTCAGCATTTGAAATATTTCAGCCCATTTCAGTCATTTCATAACCACACTTCCATGCTATTCTTTCCATGTGTGTACAATTATATTACAGCAGTTCGTTTTAAGCACAACCTCCTCCTGGCACTGAGAACTTCCTATAAAAGAGATTTTTTTAAAGTCTATATAAAGAAATAGTCCTAAAAAGAAATTAACTAGACTACTAACAGCAATGGAGCAATGCCCAGATAATTAGGCCACAAGAGGAACAGTGTCTGATGTTGGCTGCTGTGGCATATACTTGAAGTAAACAAAGAAAAGAGATGGCCTCAAATCTTTTGAACTCAGGGAATGTTGATAGTTAGCTCAACATGCTACTTTCTCTTCTAAGGCAGCATAAATTATTTCCTTCACAAATTTAATAGAAAATATAAGCAAATGATAAAGATTTGCAAAAGCACGTTTTTACCTTAACCCCATAAAATGAGATAAATATGACATACCAGGAAAAATTGTGATGATGAAATATTGGAAAGAATTAATTGTTTGGATATCTTTGCCTCATCTCACATCTGTTACCTATAGAATTTATGATATGTGGTCTTTGATTATATCTTACAGTGAGAGTATTCACGGATCCATTTTATGTATTAATTTCTTAAAGACTTATCACATCTTAAGAATAAAAAAAAAGACTTATCACATAAGAATATTAATCCCTTATATATAAGTGATCACAAAATGTAAGCATTGTGTGGGAGGATCATTACCAATACAAAATAATTGTATGAGAAAAACAAATGTATTGTCTTTTCATAGGTCATTGATAATCACAATCAAATATTAACAGATTGACAATTATTTAATAAGTCAAAGAGTATAATGATACCTATGCCATGAGCAACCTTGAAGGTACTGTGGAAAAAGTACTATACTACTAGCAAGTTCAGAGGTTCAAACCTACCAGCTTCTCCAAAGGGGAAAGATGAGGCTATTTGATCATAATGAGAAGGAAGAGACTTGGAGGCAGTGGGTTTGGCTGTGGGTTTGGGTTCAGAGGAAGGCTATCTATTTGTCAGCAAAGATGGAAGGTCCCTGTATTTTGAGCTTTTGTTTCCTGGTTTCCTAGAGATCTCTTTGTGGTTTGGCATCATCTTTCTCTACTTCTGCTTGTTATTTTGAATTTAACCTCTTTATACCTCAAAGCAGATCGATCAAGGCCACATTGACAGCCTACACAAGTTTAAATAACTATCTCATGGATATAGGATAGACATGAGAACCCAAAGTATAGTATTTGTTTCATGCATTAAAACATACTAACTTTCATTGAAACTCTTCTCAGGATTACAAATGTATCAGGACTTTATGCAAAATTAGAATTAAATGAAGAAAGACTAACACAAATTATGAAACTATTGAATTGTTAATTATTCAAAGGTAATACATTAGAACTAATCAAATGCTTGTTTAAAAGTTCTTACAATTCTAAATTTAATAGGGAAAGTACCATAAGGAGAATGATAGAGCAAAATTTATCTAGTTAAACACAGCCTTCATTCTATCATCAATTATTTAGGCATATGTTTTATTATAAACATAATAATATACATATTTCTATTAAATCCACTTGATTTTCAATGACAAAGTTTACAGTACTTATACAAACATAATCATGATAATTTTTGCATTTTTAAACACATGTCCCCTGAATCCTTTTGATGATTATCTGAATTTATTTGCTCTCTTTGAATAGTAAGTTTATGCATTAGCTACATATTATTTACTGTGGGACACTACTTAATGACTGCCAAAACCTGAGTAACATAAACCAACTTTTATCACTTTAATTCTGATTAAAAATTCTTTAAAATATGATTGATGGCAGATAGGAGTCTAATATGAATATTGCACATTAAAAACACATGCTTTTCAAACTATATGAAAATAAAAACCTGATATTCAGATATTGTCCCACCCATCATCATTGTGATATAAATTGGCAAATTGTTTTCAGGGTTTTTTGAAAACCAATAACAAGTATTTTCCATCTGCAAACCCAGTCCCTGGAGTCAAATCTAACTCAGGGGTTTCCATAGATGTTTTTATGGAAACATACTTTCTCCCATGGAATGGCTGGTGGATTCGAACTGCCAATCTTTTGGTGAGCAGCTGAGCACTTAGCCACTTAGCTACCAGGTTCCCTACTGTGAATTATTTTCATGTTTACTCATCTTTTAGTCTAACTTGGAAATCCTTTACTTTTTTGGTATTCTGCTCTGTCCCAATTCGTTTTAAATATGCTGATATTCTAGCAATGAGAAATTCATGATTAGAATGCAAGCAATGACTTCCTTTTGTTGTAAATTCTCCTTCCACACACACAGAGACACATGCACATACCTCTCTGATTCATTATTCTCAGCATGATAACTATGCAAGTGTGTGACAGAGTAAAATGGATCTAAAAGTGAATCATGATGCTCTTGTCATAGTGGATCATTAGCAAAAATTAAACTATCATTTGAAGTGTTATTTTCCGGTGCTATCAAGCTCTGAAATTTCCGTGCTATCAAATGCCTCATTCCTATGACATTTTGCCACAAACACTTTGTAAGGTGCTAAAAATAGTTTCCAACTGATGAAAATGTAAGATTCATCAGTAGAGCAAATCATCACTCCAGATTATTTCAAGACTGTGTCTCCATAAATGAGCATGATTCTGGCCTTACTGAATACATATGAGTCAGTACTAATGAGTCTGCTGGCTGGTTCTTCACGGCTGACGTCCATTCTGATTGCTCAGTGAGGCTCGTTCTTCGAAGTGTTGGCTGTAAATGTTTTTGTTCTTGGTTTGTTTTTCTTATTCTACATATAATCCTTGAATATATGACAAAACCGATGATATTTAATGGAATTAATTACTTGTATTCTTAACTACTGAAATATTGTGTGGTAGTTGCATATTTTTTCCGTGTTGTTTTGGACATATCCTGTAACACAAGTCTTAATATATGACAAGTTATTTTATTAATTAGATTGTGTTACCCCTAACATGTGTTATACATTTTAACCCTTATGCCTCTAGTTATAACGCCATTTGGGAATGAGTTACCTTGCTTATGTTAATAAGGCACCATTAATGTGCGGTGTGTCTTGAGTGAATCTCTTTTTAGATATAAAACTCCCTGCCATGAAGTCAACTCTGTGACTCATGGTAACTCTACTGGACAGAGTGAAACTGCCCCTGTGGGATCCCAAGATTGTCACTCTCATCTTTCTCCTGCAGACCAGCTGCTTCTTAGGGACCCTGGTGGCATAGGGGGTATGGGTCGGGCTGGGCATCTCAAGGGCAGCCGTTTGAAAGGAGGAGCCATTCTGTGGGAGCAAGATGAGGTTTTCTGCTCTGGTAAGGAATTTCTGTCTCAGAACCCACAGGGCAATTAATATCTGTCTTAAGGGCTCCTTATGAGTTGGAGTTCACGGTAGTGAGTATGGCTCCTTTTCTAGATAGGGAGGAGACTAAGCAAGAAGGAGCCCTGGTGGCAAAGTGAGTGACCCGCTGGGCTGCTAAGCATCTGGCCAGCAGTGCGGGTCCACAGCTCTTCTGGAACAGAATGGCAAGGCTTTACTCAACAAAGATTTACGGCTTGAAAACCCGCAGGTGCAGTTCTACACTGTCTTCTAGGGTTGCTATGAATCAGAATGGGTTCAGTGATCATGAGTTTAGATTTTGGTTCAACAAGCAAGCAAAAAACAAAAACAGGAATAGGGGACGAGAGATACCAAGCCATTTAAAGCTTGTCCAGAGGCAGAAGCTAAGAAGACGCCAGAGTGGCTTCTCTCCAGAGCAAACAGAAAGAAACCCATTGTTTGGGCACCGATTATGCATTTGGACTTCTATACTTTCAGATTGTGAGAAAACACATTTCGTATTCAAGTCACCCAGTTTTAGTGTTTCTGTTTCTTTAATTACAGCGTAGATAACTAAGACAAAATGCTTTAATGGAAACATTTTGCCTACTTAAGTCTCTTCCATGCACAAATATTCCTCATACCAATTAGCAGGGTTTTTCTACTCTCTGGGTTTATCATAAGATCCTATACATGGAAAGATGCTGGGCGAACACTGAGTTTGATCAATCAATGAAGAAATACAGTCATGCATTGTTTAATGTCCATAATATGTTCTTTGCAAGAGGATATCATGTGATTTGGACATCGTGCAAATATGCTTCCTCTCTCTTGAGATACGAAGAAGATTATGAACACGGGGTAACCTCTTTGGCATAACTTTAAGGAGTTAAGGCTGAAATCCAAACACTGCAATCCAGTTGATTCTGAAACTCTATCAGACAGGTTGGTACTGCCCCTGGGGGTTTCTGAGGCTGTACATCTTTATGGGATCAGAAAATCTCTTGTCTCCTGTGGCACAGGTTCTGGATTCTGCTGATCTTCAAGTTAGTCGCTCAATGGTTGACTCACAACGCCATCAGGACTCCTTACAACAGCTCAAAAGGGAACCAAGGAGATCCAAACTTTGTTCTGGTTCAACCACCTGAATAGTTTTTGGAGTAAAACAGTATCATCAGTATCAGCTGCCCAAGGCTTGTTCCACGGAATTTCAGCTATGCCTTCGTCCTTCAATTTGAATAATACTCATGTCAACATTCCTGCCCACAAAACTCTCTAGTTCTCAGGTGGGTTTGAGAATTCATTCCAAGTCTCAAGCAAGAAAGCAAGCAAACAAACCTACAAAGCACACTGACAGTCATGGGCTTTATTGGGAAAGTTCAAATTCAGAACACATCAAGTCAATTCCAACTCATAACAGGTTACAATTCAGGTAACGATGTTTGGAGGATAGAATCACAAAGGTGTGGATGATATTGTGGTGCTGTTTTCATCTTAAATTAGAGACCATGACATAGATAATGTTTACTATTATAAAGGGATTAGTCCCTTTGTGGTTGTGCTGACATTGCTTATGATAATCTCACTTAACAGAAAATAGAATGTAACTATGTGCTCACATCCATAGTATTGCTGTTATTCTAAGGTGCCGTCAAGTTAGGTTCGAACTCATAGCAACCCTACCTCCAACCACCTGATCTTGTACCATCTTTATAATTGTTTTTATGCTTGAGCCCATTGTTGCAGCAATTGTGTCAATCCATATTGTCAAGGATATTTCTTCTCCTCACTGCCCCTGTACTTCACCAAGCATGATGTCTTTCTCCAATGACCGGACTTTCCTTGAAAACATATCTAAAATTCATGAAATGAAATCTTGCCATCCTTGCCTATAAGGAACATCCTGAGTGTACTTCTTCCAAGACAGACTTGTTTATTGTTTTTTCAGTCCATGGATGTTTCAATAATCTTTTCCAGAACCATAATTCAAATTCATAAATTCCTCTGCAGTCTTTTTTATTCATTTCTAACTTTCACATGCACACAATGCAATTGAAAACACCATGGCCTGGTCAGGTGCATCTTCATCTTCTTTATTGTCTAGATCAGTGATATGAAAAAAAGGGGGGCCTTTAAAACACTCAGTTACAGATTTGGCTATTTGACAACTTCTGGCTTTGTAGTAAAACTTGCCAAGTTGTGTTTTGAACTCATAATCAGAGTGCAATGTGCAGTTTTCCATTGTCTAGTTCTGGAAACTCGAGAACCAAACTAACTGTCATCTAGTCATTGCCAACTCATCGTGACCCTATAGGACCGCGTAGACCTGCCCCCATGAGTTTCTGAGAATATAATTATTTATGGCAGTCAGTGGTTCTCAACCTTCCTAATGCTGTAACCCTTTAATACTGTTTCTCATGTTGTGGTGACCCCCAACCATAAAATTTTCATTGCTACTTCATAACTGCAATTTTGCTACTCTTATGAATCAGGTGGTCCCTGTGAAAGGATTGTTTGACCCCCAAAGGAGTCACGGCCACAGGTTGAGAACTGCTGATCTATGGGAATAGAAAGCCCTGTCTTGTCCCAAGGAGTAACTAGTGGGTTTGAACTTCCAACCTTGTGGATTCCAGCCTAGAAAGTAAGCACTATGCCACCAAGGTTAAAACTGGGATTTACCTCTTATTAATGTATTTGCAAGATTTTTGTTTATCATCTACTTAACTTTTGGTTTTAAGGATTTATGTATAATTCTTGCTGCAAAGAAAGCAGCAGTTTTCTAAACTGCTAATACACTAGAAGTTGAGATATACACTTGACTAATTGGACTCTTTATGCAAAAATAACTTGGATTACCTTTTTAACGACTTTAGATAAAGGCTAAAGTGATCAGTTCTACCTTTAGGAAAAATCAAAAAATTACCACACAATATGAATAACATTATATCTGGAATGATAGTTAGTACCTCTATAACCTGTGATATGAGTTAACAGAAAACTAAAAGAACCTAATCTAGGCAGACTGCTGTTGGCTCAAACCATTCAGGACTGAAAGTCTCGGTGATAACACCAGAAAAAAAAGGCCAATTCAAATTGTTTTTTGCAGGCGGGGGGTTACCATTATTGGTTGTTGAATTGGGAAGGTGTAGAACCAGCAGAATAATGAATTCCAGATATAAACGGTCATGGTCATGAATATTTCTTTGTTTCCTAGGTAATGAAGAATGCAATTGTTGGTGTTCACAGCTAGCAAGTCTGCTGCATGTACCATAGAATGAACCATTTTCGTTCCTGCACCCTTCACTGTCCTGTGTGGATGAGCCTCTTGTGATCCGCATGGTTTGGCTTGATCAATTTTGAGGAAGACCATCAGGGCTTTCTTGCTGCACAATACTATCCTGGAAACCACACTGAAATCTGGTCAGAATGCGAACAATAAACAAGCCTCTATGGACAGATGGCAGTGGCTGTAAATAAGGTGAGTTGTCCAGCCATCAAACCTAGTTCTTCCATATGGAAGTTGAGCAGAATCAACTATGTGCCTTCCCTATCCCCCAAATAATGTATTTAAACAAACCTTAATTAACCAGTTTCTTCTCCTCCTAAAACCATCCCATCTAACATAAGATGTGGCATGTACTCTTAACTCTGATCCTTATTATTAAAATTATGGTATATCACAGGGATGTGTAACACTTCTGGTAGAGGATTGATCATCCACTGAACATGAAAAATATTAGAAATGAAATATTCTATGTCTTCTGTCAGTGAGGATAACATCATTTTTCTTATGCAATTGATACTAGCATCATGTTAGGCAGAAGCATGATTTTGCCATTGCCTTCTATTATAATTAGATATACTTTCATATGAGGCCAATTTAACACTGAGTGAGTTAGGGTAGATTTGAGTTGAGTTCTAAGAGGTCTAAATAATTGAGTTCTAAGAGGTCATGATGCCTCAATCTTCCTCAACCTTTTTTTTTGAGGATGAGCAAAGAAGCTTGAGTATGAAAAAAATAGACTGCTACATAGAAGACCTAAAGGAGTCTACGTTTCTCTGATAATTGTGAACATCTAATCTATTCCACCAACGCCTGTCTATAATTCTTCTGGAAATCTGGTTAAGTACTAACTTACCATACTTTGTCAATATGGCTAGAACATCCTTTTCTTTCTGGCAGTAGTTTTCCATTCACAGCCAATGAGTTAGCGCAGAGGTATAATTGGCTGTAAAAGGAATTTGCCATAGGTTTCAAAGGCTAGAGAAATAAACCTTAATAGTCCTAAGCCATGGTGCCTTTTATGCTTGTCTTGTACCTGCTGATTTACATTTAGGTATGGGAAGCGGTTAGCCTGTAGGCCCTCAAACTCTCACAAGATCTTAACTTTTCTAAGTCCTTGAGCAAATCTCCATGCAATTTAAGCACTTCTTTCATCTGAACTGCATTCTTATTTCGGGCCATATAACTAGGTATAGACTTATGTTCTACTTTTCATTCATGATTTCAGTATGATCTTGGATGATCCTATTCATCCTTTTCCTCGCTAGCTCATATTCAGCTGTTCTGAATGACTGACAGCCTTACTGATCCAAAGCAACATTAGGCCCACCACAAAACGAAGGGAGTAGGCATCCCTAGATATCTCCCCCAGCTGCAATTTGCTCTTTCTGTTGGCAAATTCTCTCTCATCCCTTAGCTATGTCTTTTTGGAATATCTTCCCTAGCTTTCCACATAATTATATAAAATGTAAGGCAAATAATAAATTTGCCTTGGACACAGGGATTTACTTGCTTATTCATAGACTAAGTGATATAATATGCAACAGCCAAACTCCACCTTCCTTCTTGTTGTGTTTCTTTAAATATTAGAATACAATTCATCAATAATAGAGTTCCTTTTCCTTATACATTGGAGCATGAGTCTTGACCAACTATTAACTAGCTTTAAAGTTTGGAGACCCCTCTGACTGGAATTGGTGTAGGGAGGCACATGGGATTCTATTGTGGATATAAGGAGAATTTATTTGTGGGATTTCTGGAAAATATAATTTTCCAAGATAAAAACAGGAAGAAAGAATTGAGTTCTAAGAGGTCATGATGCCTCAATCTTCCTCAACCTTTTTTTTAAGGATGAACAAAGAAGCTTGAGTATGAAAAAAATAGACCGCTATGTAGAAGACCCGTGGGAGTCTATGTCTCTCTGATAATTGTGAACATCTAATCTACTCCACCAATGCCTGTCTATAATTCTTCTGGAAATTTGGTTAAGTACTAACATATATGTACTGTTAAGTATTACATTAAGCATTAAACCAGAAATCTGGTTAAATATATATATTGTTCGTGCTAGTCACATAATTTCATGCAAACTGGATAAATATTATAGGGGTGGAGTCTAGCTTGTCAATCAGGTCACGGCCAGATTGATGCCTCCCTGGGGGTGTGGGCTTCCTTGAGGTTTCTGAGAGATTTCCTCTCTTCCTGCCTGACAAGACAGGACACACTCTCTCTCTTCTCCACCTTCCTGTTGACAAGCCACATGGAGCCACGCTGAGGGCAGCCAGCGCCCTGGAGATGCTTCCACCACCACTGAACCTACAGGACTTTCCAACAAGGGGCCTGATTTCTTCCTGCATTCAGCATCATTGCATGTGCTGCATGAGTCTGAAGAGGAATTCATAGGCTAATATTGGACTTATGGGCTAGAAGTGAATTTACGGACTTGATCTGGACTGGACTGGGATGTTTTATTGATACATAATTGCTTCTTGATATAAAGTTCTCTTTTACACATATTTGAATGTCTCTGGGTGTGTTTTCTCTAGTCAACCCGGACTAACACACTGTTGAAGAAATATATTAATTACTAATTAAGTTAAACAGTTGTTACATTTTAAGAACAACACCATGAGATAGTTTTGGTTTCATAAAGATTATCTCTAGACAATACTTTCAGGAGTTCGTCCAGCCTCACTGACTCCAGAAAATCAGATAACAAATTGGCAACAGAAACTTGAACAACGAGAAGAAACTCAAGAGGCAGTGAATTAATGTTAGTGTTGAGGGACCATTCAGAAAAGGAGAGTGAGAATTGTTTTACAACCAGAACAATGTAATCAATATTATTGAATTCTACATATAGAACTTTTTCAATTGTTTCACGCTCTGCTGTGCTTATCTCTAAAACAAAAATAATTTGAATATTATATTTTGTTGGAGTTACATTTACTTGGGTATGCTGTTAGCGGGATTTTAAAACATAAAAATAAATAAATAATATAAACATGATGGTTAAGAGTGTGTCAACTTGCCTGAGCCTTGATTCTTAATGATTTGGCAGAAATGAAGTACTCATCCCAAAAATGAGAGCTAATATAATGTAATCACTTCCTTGATGAGATCTGGTAGGAATGACCAAATGATTCTAAAGGACCTTCCTTGGGGTGGGGTAGGAGGGGGGATAGGAATGTTTCCAGTATAAGTGGATGTTCTGGTGAAGTAGCTTACTTTGTGCTCGATCTGGAGTTCTTGATTCAGTGGTCTTCCATATGGTCTGTAGATCCCGAATGTCACACGGTTGACCATATTACTTGTCCAAAGTGGATTCATTTGCTTATACAAGCAGCAGCCCACTTTTTGAACTTCCAATTTGCTTTCATCAGGCTCTGCAATTATGTAATTCAGTAGATGCCTCAGCCTCACATTGGACCAGTATATATATATAAATTAAATAAATAATAACATATAAGCTACACTGGTGTTGCTTCTTTAGAGAGCACAGCTTAATAAATTTAAAAGATGAGAAGTAATTCCATTAGTAGGTGCTGTTTTTAAAATGTATACTATTTAGAAAATATGTAGTTTTCCCCATCAACATTTCAATTATATTAATGATACTTAGCATATACATATCTGTGTGTGCTTCTGCATATATGTGGGTGTATATATATATATATATATACACTAGGATGAGTTAAAAATATTACTATAAAATCATAGAAACCTTTATGAAACATAAATATCAACATATGAAAATATTTTTTTCTTGCTACAGCACCATGTAACTCTACATACTTCTGAAAGGTAAGGCTTCATCTCTCTAACCCTTTCCTATGGATTTCTGTGCTCTTCATTTTACATTACATCAAAAGGGCAGTTCCGAAGTCCTCCAGGGACTAATGCTGCACTTTAAAATATGCTCTTTAGTTTGGGGTACAACACGAGAACCAAGGGTACAAGAACAGGGTGGTAGGTCATGCAATTCTATTAGGACATCCCTTTCTACACTTGAAGAATAAGCATGGGTGTTGTCATTATAATAAAAAAAAAAAAAGTCCCCTGCATAAAGTTGCTGGCCTTTATTTCAAAAGTTCCATTTCTAATTTCCTTCTGAAGAAATCCTGTAATTGTCCTAAATCCTTTGAATAAATCAAATCCCAATAAACAGTTGCCATAACTGGCTGAGGCTGACCTTTCTGCCTTGAAACGATCGGTCTATCAGATCCTCTGGGAAGCCGCTCTTTTCATTCAGCCTTCCTCTCTCTATCATTTTGGTAAATCCAACATTTGCCCCACTTGTTCTATAAGATCGTTTTCCTTTGTTTCCGTCTTGCTTAAAAGACTGATGGAACGATCAGTTATTTGAGCTGTCACATGCAGCGTGTGGAGGCACTTATCAAGTGGCTGGATAGCTGAGATCAAGCAGTTCACTTAAAATTGAAAATGTCTACCTAGGTGAGAACCCAGCTTCAGTACACATCAGAGCACATTGTATCACCTTTTCCTACTGGGGTCTTGCGTCACAGCTTCTTTATCCAGAGCAGGGTTGATAGTCTTCCCCCTTCACTCATCTGAAGACTTCTTGACCTTCCTACAAATGGAAAGACTAAGTTGCGCGCACGTGTGTGTGTGTGTGTGTGTGCGCGCAATACAATTCCAGTGGCAAAACTTCAGTGATTTGAAACTATGTCCATTTGAATCTAATTAAAAGGTTGATATTAAAACAGAACACCAGGTCACAAAAGGTATATATTTTTTTGAAGGTACGCAAACGAGCCCAAAACCAGTCTATTGAGGGAACTTATCTGCATCTCTTCCTTGCTGATGTGTTTAAACAGATTTTGTTGGCAGTAAGCCCAGGTCTGTGTAAGCTGGTGTATGCTAATAACAGTATACGTACTGATTTACTAGCATATCCATTTTAATGGGTGCAAATGCTGCATCTGTCTATTTGTTTATGTATCTTTCTGTCTTTCAGCTACATAAATATTATATCTAAAGCTCAAGACTTTAGATGAAGCAAGCCTTGGGTTTTACGTTGGGTTCACTAGAGAAGCAAAAACCAGTGAAGCTTGTATGTGCTTGTCTCTAGAAAGAGATTTATAGCAATAAATGGCTTACATAGGTGTAGAAATCAGTAAATCCAGTCTGGTTCAGGCAGATTTCTTCTGACTCGTGTAGCTGTGGAAGCTGATAAATAGGAAGCAGGATGACGGAGTGACAGGGGAGGGGGAAGGGGGCAGTAAACTGAGGTAAAGCACAGTTATAGAAGTCTGTCTGTCAGTCTGTCAGTCCGTCAGCCTAGTCCCGTTCCAGTCAGGCTTCTCCTGACTCATGGACCTGTGGCAGCTGAGGAATTAGATGCTGAATGAGGAAGCAGGATGTGAAAGAACATGAATTTGAGGTTGGTTGAATGAACCCATTGCCCATTGTTCGCTGTGGGCTTCTGGGATTGGCAGACGATGCAACAGAGCATCAGAGGAGGATCCAGCTCTAGCGTGAAGAGCCAAATGCTCAGTCTCTTTTTATCAAAAAGCCACAGAGTCAGTTTGCCTCATAACGCCCCTTTGTGGGTTTCTGAGCCTGTAACTCTACAAGAGTAAAAAGGCCCTTCGTTCGTGTTGTGGGTAAGGCAGGGACTTCAAACGCAGTAGCTGATCTTTGGGAGAAAGAAGAGGCTACCTGCTCCTATGAAGATTTGAACTCCACTCAGTGTCAGTGGGTTCAGATCATAATACTATCCAAACAGTATTAGCTAAAAGTAAATGATTCTTTTCTAACAATCAATGACTTATTGGCATTGTTATTGCAGAGGTTAAGCAGAAACTCTATTTTCTTCATGGCTTATTTAGCTGTGCGCTTGAAAAATCATAGCGTTACTTCATGTTTTAGACATCCATGCACAAATGTTTATTAAACATTTTATTAGGAGGTAAATATGATGCTTCGCTGCTTCACACTCATGATTCTTGATTTTATTACAAACCCGTATTAGTTATTTGATTAAATATTAATAATTGAAAATTCACTTCAGAAAAGAGAACGCATTGCTGAAACGGTTTGACTATTTTTTAGATCAGTTCTCAGAGAGATGAAGGTGCTTTCTGCCCTTTGTTATCTATCCAACTAATGAAATAGCAAATAGGGAGCTGATTCTTTTTAAATCAGCGATTAGCATTTACTTCACAAATGTCATCCAATGTAATCCAGATAGTATTTATAACTTGTGAAGCTTAACATTAAAAACCTGCAAACAATTCAATATTAATTTTGCCTGAAGGTATAGGAAAAAGTCAAATATTAGCATTGCATCAAACTTGCCTCATAGTATTTTGTGAGGTTATGTATTTTAGAATTTCTTGGAATATTTCACTGCATGAATTGACCTAACCGTTCCTTGAGCTTCTGATTTAGCTCTATTTGTATCACTTTACCACTAGAGCTATCTTAATTCATTTTCTCAAGTTATCTGATCCAGGTATTAATTACAAAATAATGAAAATGCATATCTAAGAAAAACTGGCATGAGAATTTTCAAAAAAGTTTTAAATATGCCCATTCCAAACTGGAAACAAATGAAATATCCATTAATGAGAAAATGGATAGGCAAATCATAGTACATTTCTACCACTGAGAACTGCCCAGCAATAAAGACAAATTCACTGTTCACACATCAAAAAAATGACACATATGAAAACAATGTAGAAAAAAGCCATAAAACCCAAAGAAAAAATGATATAAGTTTCTATTTCTGTGTTAAAACAAGAGTAGATCCCCGCTCCCTGCCACACCCCCAAAATCACTAATAGTAAACTGTAGACAGTTCTTGCTTCTATACAGATAAACATTTATATAACTCCTTTTGTGTTGCGGAGAATATTTTATATCTAGTCCGGAGGCTGATTATCAGATTTTGAACTCTAAAAAGTAACGGAACTGATATATTGAATTCAAAGCTTTATTTATGTAGAGTATTTCCCATTTTTTTAAAATTCAAAGGAATTTTGAAAAATTCATAGAATGTGTCTGATTTTCTGATTTAAAGAAAGCTTGAGGTCCCGATTGCATCTAAATTGCTGGCAGTGTTTTATAATGTTATAGACAGATATGTGACCAGACATCCTAGTGAAACACCTACTATTAGCATTAAAACTACACATCTATTTAACGAAATGTTTTGTGCCCATAAGTTACCTTTTTGAGATTTAATTCACATAGCATAAAGCTTGCCAGTTTTAAATGCAAGATTTTTAAAAATCACTTTAATAGAGTTGCACACCCATCATTAAATCAAATTATCGATAATTTTTATTACCCCAAATGAATTCTGTTTTCACCAGTCAATTCTCACTTCTGTAACAGCCTCCAGCCCCAAGGCCCTTACTAATCTGATACTATGATTTCTATCTCTATGTTTGATAGTTTCTGAATAATTAATGAAACAGGAATCATACAGTATGTTTTTTTGTCTAACATAGTAATTTTTGTTGAGTACAATTTTTGGAAGTGCATCCACATTGTTACACTCAATAATAGTTTATAATTTTTTATTACTAAATTGTGAGGCTTACCACTTGATTTAGCCAATCACAGTTTATGATTATTTGTATTTTGTCTTTCGTTTTTTGGTATTGTGAATAATACTGCTATGAAATAGCTGTTTAAAACTTTTGTGTGGTAATAGGTTTTCAAGGGTAGAAATTTCTGAGTCTGTGATAAGTATATGTTTACTTGCTTTAACTCATTTTAAAATGTCTTAAAAGAGTTACAGCATTTTATATTCTCATCAGTTAAGAATCTGTGCTCTTTCACAGTCTCATCAGCACTCGGGATTGTCTTGTCCTTACTATAGCCATTCTGTTTTAATTTTTACATATTCTACATCCTCCTGTGGTTTCCATTCCTCCTCCTTGCTTAACCCTTTCAGTTTTGTTCTTGGGTAGATGCGGTCTTTTTTATTTTAAATGGTATTTTATTCTAAAATAATATAAGTTCACTTCCAGACCTGAAAGTTCTTGTTTTGGCAGATGATATTTTTCTTCTCTATCAACTCTTCACACAGATGTATGTATGTAATTCTTTTTCTTTTTTTTTTTTACTCCATCAATTAAGGTTCATGTGTAAAATCAACATTTATGCTTTTGAAAAAAGACAATCGTAATGAAGAAGCCATTGGCATATTAAATGCCATCATTCATTATCAAGCTCTATATTTATTCCAAACCCAATTTTCCAACTACTGTTCTTCATTTCTAATCTACAGTGATTAACAATGCAACTTGATAGCATGTTTGATCAAGTTCAGACCGAAAGTTGGTAGAGTTCTTCAATTTCTTCCTCATTGTCTTTAGTGATATGTGTAAATGTAAAAATTAGTTGTATTAACTGGTTTTTCTTCTAGACATATAGCTATTATTCTATCACAGAAAGAATTGTACTTCAAGATAGATTTTGATTATTATTTTTTACAAGAAATGCTATGCCATTACTCTCAATTTTGTCATTCATACAGAACACACTGTAAGATTGTCCCATTCAAATGGCTGACCATTACAATCCTGATCCCTAATGCTTAGAATAGAATATAAATTTTGATGCACTACGTTTCATTATTTATTACTTCCAATTTTTAGATTCATATTTTCCATATCCCATGCTGTTTATTAATGAATGTCTTCAGATGTTCTCATTTTTGAATCATGCTCCATCAGCAAATTAAGGCCCCTGAAGGCTTGCTCAATCCCCGTTAGAAAGCCCTCCTTTACTTTCATCATACAGGGCTTCCTGGTCTTATTTTCAGTGCTTTCAAACAGGAAAAGAGCTCATCTTCAGGCACTGTACCAGACAAAGTTCCACTGACTTTAATGGGGTTATCAGTGAATCTCTTTATGTATGTATCCTTTCTGTCTAGTTTATTGTTAGGCTGGGAATTCCACTGGAACCTTTCACCATTCCAGCAATTCTGCTGGAATTTGAAAAATGGGTTGTCAGCTACCGGCATTACAGCAAGAAGCAAGCTGCTACAGTATGGAAAAAATGGCAAATGAGTAGAGTTCTTTCACGTATAAATAGGCATTGATGTTTATCCATGGCCTTTTTGCATTATTTAAAACCTAGTGCTGTTGATTTTTGTATTTGCTCTTTTATTGTTGTCTTTTCATTTAGAATATTGAGTCATTTATATATTCTCAATGTAAATCTTTTAACAGATTTAAGATATACATTTTTTTTTTCATCTGCAGATAACTGAAGGTTCAATTTTGACCCATTTTCCCAACTGTATATTTTATTAGCAGTGTAATGAAGTATTACAAGGAACTATATGTGACCTCCTCCCTGGGGGACGGATAACAGAAAAGTGGGTGAAGGGAGACGTCGGACAGGGCAAGATATGGCAAAATAACAATTTATAAACTATCAAGGGCTCATGAGGGAAGGGGGAGCAGGGAGGGAGGGGAAAAATGAGGAACTAATGCCGGGGCTATAAGTGGAGAGAAATGTTTTGAGAATGATGAGGGGAATGATGAGGGGAATGAATGTACAAATGTGCTTTATCCAATTGATGTATGTATGGATTGTGATAAGAGTTGTATGAGCCCCTAATAAAATGATTTAAAAAAAAAAAAGCTTTAAGTCTCAATTTGTCAATGATTTTTTATGATACTCTTTTTCTTAGGTTATATCAAAGAACTCCCTGTCTACCCAAGTTAGCATAATTTTTCTTCTATATTTTATTCTGAAGGATGTCTAATTTGACATCACTCACTGAGAATCTGATCCCTTCTGAAACATATGAGGTAAGGATAAAAATTCATTTTTATGTGTGTGCATGTGAATTATTATCCAACACAGTTTGCTGTAAAGACAGTCCTTTTCCCCATTGAATTCACTAGATAATGGTTTCTTTTTACATAAATGTTTTTGAAGTAGAATAGTATATGTATGATATAGTTGAACCATGAAGTACATCATGTATTGTATTTCTGGATGTGTTAAACCATTATAGTATTTTCATTTTGAGCTCAATTCATTTTTGGAGAACACCATAAAGCCTTCAGGATTGTACCAGTCCTCCAATTTTCTATTATACAAGGTAATATCATGCCTGTATAATTTTCCCTTCCACATAACTTACATAGATGTATAGAAGTCAGTTGTTTGCTCCTGAGTTGGATGGAAAACTGAGGACACAACAGTTAGTGGTACCAAATTTAAACTTTGCAGCCTGATGTAGAGCAGGTTAGAATTTTAGGATGAGATATTTCCAGGGGATTCAAAATATATTTATTAGTTACATTAAAAGTAGTTTTAAAATACAGTGCATGTTTTCCTCAACTGTCCCTTTTCCATTTCCACTTAATTGTCATGATAATGGATTCTACTGATATAAATTTTTCCAAAGAACTATAACTAAGAGAAAACAAAATTTAGTTTTAGAACATAAAATACAATTACTATGAAGTATTATTTTAGACACAAACACCAAGAAAATTAGGGAAATCCATGTTTCAATCTCCTGTAGTCACCTCTAGCTCAGTCCTCTAGCTCCATAGACAGTAAAGACTGTGTGGTTTTCTATCCATGTTTTAGGAGTAGTGTCAGCTCTTAGAAGTTTAATTATCAAAATATGTTTGTTGACATTTTTGCTCTTTCAAATACTGACTGCATTTCTGTTTCTGCTATTTATTTATTTAGTCACTCTCAGTTCCTTCATTTTTAAGTTTACAGGTACATTTTGCAGACTGTAATCTTGGTATAACACCTTATTGCACAGATGTCCCATAGTTTGCACATCAACTCACTTGTTGAAGATTGTTTCATACATGAAATTTAAGATAGCTAAACCCTTCAGAAATAGTAAAACGTGAAATAATGATTCTCTGAGGATAGGGGAAGAGGGGGCAGGATGGGAAGGGGGGGACAGAAAGCAATGATGACCGTATAACTTCACTCGAGAGGCATGATAACCATATTATAGGTGTATGGACACATTGGATGGTGTAAGATATGGAAAATAATAATAATATATAATATAATAATAAGGGTTCCTGGGGGATAAAGTGGGGGAGAGAGGAGATACAGGGGAGTTATATCAAAGAGCTATCAAGAATTATCAAGTTATCAAAGAGTTTTCAAGAAGAAAGAAAATGTTTTGAAATTGATGGTTGTAGCAATTGCACAATTATGCTTGATCTAACTGAGTTATTGATTATTAATATATTTGTAAGAACTCCCAATAAAATAATTTAAAGAAATAATTGATGTATAAAAGACTTGAGTTTTTATTTACTTAAAAAGTATCCAGTTGATATTCTTTATCTAATTGTAATATATATGGAGAAAATACTCTAATTTTTTTTAAAAAGAAGGTGTATGTAGGTTGTTTTCAATCTTTATAATTATGAACAAAGCTGCTATGAGTGACTTCATAAATTCATGTGAAGATTTTGTTTGAGAAAAAAAATCAACTCATATGGGTAAATATCCAGAAACACTTCTATAGCTGCATGATGTGTTAAGACCATATTTGTTGTTGTTGTTGTTGTTGTTGTTGTTAGGTGGCATCAGTTCTGCCCCAATCTATAGGGACTCCATGCACAACAAACCAAACACTTCAAGATTCTGCCCCATCCTCACAATTGTTCCTCTGCTCCAGCCCATTGATGGAGCCCATTGTGTAAATTCATCTCGTTGAGGCCCTAGCTTTTTTTTGCTGCCCCTCCATTTTACCAAACATGATGCCCTTCTCCAGGGACTGGCCTCTCCTGACAACATGCCCAAAGTACGTATGACTAACTCTTAGCACCCTTGCCTCTATGGAGTGCTCTGGCCTGACTTCTTCCAATACAGTTCAGTTTGTTCTTTTAGATGACATGGTGCATTCAGTACTCTTTCCCAATTCCACAATTCAAATGCATCTATTCTTCCACGGGCCTCCTTATTCAATATCTCACTTTCACATGCAGATGATGCCATGGAGAATTCCAAGGCTGGGTTCAGGGGCACCTTGGTCCTCAAGGTAACACCCTTGTTCTTCAATACTTTAAAGCGGTCTTCTGCAGCAGATTTACTTTTTGCATTGTGTCTTCATCTCTTGCCTGCTACTTTCAGGAGCAGTGAGTGTGGATCCAAGTGAGGTAAAATCCTTGACAACTTCAACCTTTTGTCCATTTATCATGATGCTACCAATTTGTCCCGTTCTGAGGAGTTCAGTCTTCTTTACATTGTAAACCATACTGAAGGCTACAATCCTGGTTATTCTTCAGCAAGTGCTTCGATTTCTCCTCACTTTCAGCTGGCACAGTTACATCATCTGTATATCGCAGGTTGTTAATAAGCCTTCCTCCAATTCAGCTGCCGTACTCTTCCATATATAAGCCAGCTTCTTGGAGGATTTTCTCATCATATAGATGGAACTAGTATGGTGAGAGGATATAAGTCCAACGCACACCTTTCTTGATATAAACCATGCATTATTACTTTCTTCTGTTTGCACAACTGCCTCTTGATCCATGTATGAGCACAATGAGCACAATGTAGTGTTCTGGAATTCCAATTCTTCTCAATGTTATGTTTATTATGGTCCACACAGTAGAATGGTTTTCTGTAGTCTATGAAACACAAGTAATCATCTTTCTGCTCTTCTCTGCTTTGAGTCAAGGTCTAGCTGAAATTAGCAGTGATATCCCTTGTTGCACATACTCTTCCAAATCTGGCCTGAACTTCTGGTAGTTTCTTGTCAATTTATTGCTGCCACATTTGTTATTTTTAAGAAACACTTTACTTGTGGAATATCAATGATATAGTTCTATAGTTTGATCATTGTGTTGGGTCACCTTTCTTTCAAATGTGCACAGATATGGATCTCTACGATTCAGTTGCCCATATTTAGCATTATGACTCCCTGCCAAGATGTCTTCCAAATGGCTGTGCTATTTTGTATTTTCCTATAATGAGTCAGAGTTCATGTTGCCCCACATACAGAACTTGCACTTTGTTCTTTTCTCAATTATTATTGTCAGTATCTCTCTCTCTCTATCACTCTCACTCCCCCTCCATATCTCCATCCTCATTTTGCAAGAGGGTTGGTCCAACACAACCTATTCTTCCTCACTTGAAATAGAACATTGTATTACAATTTTGAGAGACATTCATAGTAACACATTCATAGTAGCCAGGGGGTAATGTCACCTTATCCAGTGATGTGACTGTCCTGTCGTTGTTTTAAATGGAATGCACTGCTGCTCCTCCTTTATATTATATTGTTTAGTGGTCAATTCTGACAACGTTGGTTATGATTATACCTTTAATATACCAAACTTCTTAATGTGGTGTATTGCAATGGAAGAACAACTTTCTCTACAAAATTACATTAAAATAAATAGGAGAATGCTGAACAATATATAGTTTTCATTTTGCCATCTTTCTAACGGAGATGATATCTGTGTTTTATTAACTGAGGGTAAAGGTACATGAAGTATAGACCAGTGTAGACAAATCTGAGTAACAGAAACCATATTAAATTCAGAGTCACCCTTCCATCCCAAACTTGAGATTTCACTATTCATCTGAGCTTGTTTTCTTGCCTGTCAGCTTTCCTCATCCCTCAAATGAGTAATTTCCTGTGTACTAATCCATGATGAGACTGAGTCCTAGAGCGCCGGTCCAATGTGCCCTGCAGTCAGACATTTCTGAACAAAATGTCATGTCATTTTGTGGACTTGGCGAATGCTAAAGCCTAGGGCTTGACTGTAATTGAATAGCGCAGTATATTTGAATCATAAAAATTTTAATACAATTTATAAAATTATTACAAATAACTAGTACTTTAAGTGATGTCATGTTTTAAACTTTCCATACAAATGTTTTAAAATTTTACTAGAGCTGACATAATCATCCTCATGAACTTTCCATTTTATATCAAGAACAATGGAGGATCAGAGATTTTATTTTAATTGAAAGGTATCACGTTAATTTACCACATTTTCCAGGAGCATATGACAGAGGGATAGTTGATCAGAGGCAATGGGATTTATTAATCATGATATTTGCAGGAAGCATGAGCTCCATCTTGGTTTTTATTCTCTATGTTATCATGCCTCGTGGGAACAATGTAAACATCAGAGGTACCTTCTGCAACCCAGTGAGTGTGCTTCACAACTTAGGCACCTGCTGCCTGGGAGACATCAGTCTTTTAAAATGGGGAGGGAACAAAATGTTCAAAGTTGTCTCAGTGTAGACATTATCTGTATTAATTGAACAGCAAACAAACTTAGTTTCTGCTCTGGGAAGAATAGGGGAGAGACATTGCTTCTCTTTCTAGGCTCTTTCCTCTCAGGTATGCACGAAGAGACAAGCTTTTAGAACCAAACTCACTGGCATTGATTTGGACTCATAGAAAATCTTCAGGACAGAGACCTGCCCTTGGAGGTTTCTGATACGGCGACTCTTTATAGGAGTAGACTGCTCCCTCTTTCTTCGGAGCAGCAGCTGGTGGTTGTTGAATTGCTAAGCTCATGGTCAGCAGCCCACTGTGCAAACCACTATGCCATTCAGCTCAAAATATAGCCATGCTTTCTTCTCTGCAGCCATTAAGACACACGAAAGAGCCATGCAGAATCACAGTGCAGCAATTTCTGTGTACCAGGGAAATAAATCAAGAAATTGTATCTTTTCATTCACCAGTACCTTCGTGATGTGTTCCATTGAAAGAGGATCTGGAAGCCATTCTTGCTGAAACCGATCTCACCTTGATCCTCACCAGTACTCTGAATAACCTTGTCTGTCAAGAGTTGTTCTACGAGTTCATCCCTGAACCATGCTATTGTCCATCAAGATTGGACTAACTGTGTCCCTTCTTCAAATATATCTTTATCTCAGTGTTTGAACAGGTTCAGACCATTTCGGTAATAGCAGATGAAGTAAAACAAGGATGGGCCAGCATTTGCAGCATGTGAGTATCTGTAATGATGGCTGGAAATGGGGAGAATTATAGGTCAGAGCCCTTGGATGGGAGACTCAATTAAGTGTAGTGAGATCTTTCAGGGGCCTGATAAAGGAGATTTGATTACTGCCAGATCTGTCAGAATGACACACATTCAGTGGCACCATCTGCCAACTTTTGAGTCATTCAACCAAGAGATTTGCTTGCTATGTAAATTGCACACTGTGAAAATTGTTTCCTAAGAGGGAGATTCAGTTTCCTGTATGTAGTCCAGATAGCATTTCTGGCACCCGCACATAATTAGGGTGTAAATGTAAATTATGGTCAGTCCTCACTTTGTTTCATCAGCAAGTATTGAACCAGTAAGAACCAGCTTAAGACTCGACTTTAGCCTTCTTTTGGCTCATGACTGCTAACAAAATAGTTGGTGGTTTGAGTCCAACCAAAAGAACCTCAGAAGAAAGGACTGGTGAACTACATGGAAAACAAAGCCTACAATAGTCACTAAAACCCTAAGGAGCAGAGTTCGACTTTGGCACACATCGAGACACCAGGAGTGGACCCCAAAGCAACTAGATTGATTCCCTTTCCCAAAGCAAAGAGACTTTGAGAGGGTTAAAGGTATCATCTGTGGCTTTTTTTCCCCAATAAGACTGAGATACAAGTTTTCTTCAGCTGAAGATGCTATTTGTAGTCCATGGGTCATGCGTTCAGTTGATTCATACAACTTCTTCCAAAGAATGAAAACTGCAAGAGGGAACCACATTTTCCTTTCCTCTTCCTTCTCTTCTATGAGAGAATATATATATTCTCTTCTATCTTTGTGACTGGACCTCTGTAAAATAGCATATTCTCCTTCCACCCAGATAATACAGTATGATTGCCTCATCATTAAAGTTGGAACAAGTACACTTTCCTGGAAAAGATAAAATCAAATGAAGTAGTTTCAAGTCTTTGAATATACTTGAAATGACTGTTACATCTGTGAAGTAGGGGAAGAAAGGTAATATTAACCTTCTCATCCAATTTTCTCAATTATTCAAAATTTACTGCAATATCCAAAATCATACCTCAACATGGTTAAATTGTGAGAGATAATACTATATGTATAAATTATAGACAAAAGAAAAAGACTTTATATATATAAATTCCAAACTAAAACTGGTACTATACATAGTTTTTTAACACAAAGATACATAAAATAAGGATGAGAATTTGCCTCAGCTGTAAAATAAGCTATATTTGTTTAAATGAAAAACAAAAGTACTGAATTTAGAACTCTTGATTAGGTAGGAAATTGATAGTCAAACCTGCATGAATTTTGTTGGTTACTGACAAAGGAATAAAATATTTATTTTATAAGTATATATTATAATAGCCTATATACAAGTCATGTTATATATATACATGCATACACATATAATATCTACTGTTTATTACATGTGTATTAAAATTATATATAGAATTCTATGTAATATAAAATAAATTATCTAATATAGAATTATATGATATTTTATATATCGTATATATGTTCTATAGTGCTTGTGTGTAGAGAGAGAGCAGTTGGTTAAGTAGTTAACTGCTAACTAAATGGTCAGTAGTTGGAACCCAAAATAATCTTAACTAAAATGTTCTTATTAAGTTATTTTAATTTTCCCCAAACGTGTTCTTCACTTATTAATTTAAAATGATTTATTGAAAATGAAAGGGACTATTACATCTAAAATAGTAATTTAAGATACAGTTATATACATGCATATATTAACGAAGGAAAAGTTGACTACAAATAGGAAGAAGCATTGGATTCGCATCCAACCTCGAGGTTCTATACGGCTCGTGCTTACAGATATCTCCCTAACCAGATGCTAAGAGGTTTCAAAAGTGTGCAATGCTTAGGTACAATGTTCACTGGAGAAATATCACTCTGAAAATAATTAGTCTTACCAAAATACTAGTTTCACTTGAGTAGTCACCCAAAAACCCACTGTCACTGAGTACCTTCCAGCGGAGTGCTAGTGTCCCAGAGGGCTCCCTCGGCGTGGCTCGGCACTGAAGCAGACTAGCATCTTCTCTCGAAAGGGCTGGTGCTGCCAAGCTGGCCACTTTTTTGTTAAACACTTAAAACCCTACACACAAAGCCTCCATGACTAGTCAGAAAATGGCAGTCATGTTTTCTTCACCTCTTAAAAATCTGTAGACGCAAAGAAAAGTAATCGCACGTTGGCATTTCAGCTGGTCCAGAAGGGGAAAAAGCAAAACAAAACCAAACACCCGATGAAACATCTATTTTTCATTGGAAACCGTCACATGTCCATTTGTGGTGTCGTGCTCTAGAACGAACGCAGCAGGAAGTGTCGTAGCAGATGAAGAGAGATGGCCAAGCGGCAGGCCTACGAAGAAAGTTATGCTGACAGATGGTTCCAAATGCATCAGATATTGCAGTTGACAAATGGCTCCTGTAACTATATGTTTTATGGAATTGAGCTTGATTTCTCATCCACCCATCTTCCAAATCTGATGGTAAAAGGCAATATTCTGTCTTCATGGGGAAAATATGCATTAAGAAGTAAAGTCATACCCAAAGTGTTATATTTATTGAACACAGATTTTTTGATAATCTGTGTACCTATCAAATTCTACTATATGTATAAGAATGCCTTATGTGCAATCTACTGTACTTTCATGTAATTCTGTTTTCTAACTTTAATATGATGATAACAATAAAACTAGCTCATGTACTTGTGGGAATCAAATACAATCTAGTACTAAGTATTGTGTCTGGCACAGTGTAAGTACTCACAAGTAGATAAAAAAAACTAATAAATTACAGTCAAGCCAATCTAATATTTTCTTCATACAACCATTTCATTAAAATAAATTAGAATATACACAAATATATTTTCATGTATGTTTCTGTTAGTGAGAATTTTAGTTTTAATAAATATAAACAATTAGTCAGTTTTGGGGTGTGGACTAGGTTCTCAATGGTGACATAAAGCATAAGGTAGAGCAAAGAAAATGCGGCTTACTGTTTATGTTTTGAAAGACACAAAAAATGTTGAGGAAGAATAATGTATGCTCCAAGTCTGAGGAGCTGTGTCTGTCGGCGAGAAATTGCTGAGCACTGTTGATTACCCTGCTTTGATTCCATTTAAGAGGTTGAGGAAAAAATAGCATGTGTTTAAAAACAACTTATCGGCTATTCTGAAGGATTTCAAATGGATTGTTACCATTTTAAGGGTCTAACTTTTGCTATATATGTAAGACCATACTGATAAAAGTCTAAAAACTATTTTTTTTAAATATCAAACAAAATGAAGTTAAAAGAGAAATGAAAACAATCTTACCATTGCTAAAAAACACACAAACAGTTACTTCCCAAGCAATTTGTAGAAACAAAGGGGAAGCATATAGAAATTTTGAAAGGCAACACATAAAACATAACATAATAAATGTTAATTCATCGGTCCTATTAATATAGTATGTGAAAACATTACTTGGTATTTTTTGTTAAAAGTAAACTTTACTTATTTATTTTACTGGATAAAGAAAACAATATATTAAAAGGTCAATAAGGTTTAATCACTTTGTTACTCTCCAGACTCTAAGTCCTTCTCTCAATTCATAAGAAGGGGTACCAAAAAAAAACAAAAACAGAAAATTGTTTTCAAAAGCTATGTATTTAATTTTTTTTTTTTTTTAAAAACAACCTTATTGCCTTCAAAGTACTCTCCATTACACTTAACACCTTGGTCAAATCTGCAGATCCATTCTTGGAAACATTTTTCAAAGCCATCAGTTTGGATGACTGACAGCACCTTCCTAGTTTTTTTTCATATGAAATAAAAAACAAATGAATATCCTCTTGATCTTTGATTTCACTTGATGAGCTTTTAGGGGGTGTCTTCTACTGACTTGATCGATGTTTGCTTTCAGGAGCCTTAGAATAGCACCATGTCTCCTCACCAGTAATGACCTTGGAAAAAAGAGGAATTCTCTTCGGAGCGGTTCTTACAAAGCACAGCATGTTTGCAATTGACACTCTTTTTCCTGGTCAGTCACAACATGAGGCCCAAATTTCATAGCAGCCCTTCTCATTCCCAAATCTTCCATTAAATTTCACTGAACCAAGCTCTAGGATAGTCCAGATAACGTCCCCATCTCTTTCAGTGGTCCATCATTGGTCTTTGAGCACAAGTACACCAATTTTGTCAACAGTTTCAACCGTTTGGGAAGTTGATGGATATCCATAATGAGACTTGTCATCCTTCGATATTTCACCTTTTCTTGAAATGAGGAAACCACTGTACACTTGAGTTTTTCCCATAGTGCTGTCTTTGTAAGCTGTGTTCAACATCACAACAGCTTCTGCGGCATTTTTCCAGGGGAGGAAACAAAATTTTACAGTCACATGCGCTTCTCTTAAGTTGGCCATCACAAAAAAATCAATGTTCTATTGAAACTGCTTTTATGAAAAAAGTCACTGTGATCAGAGAGAATCTCCCCAGGCAACACCCCTGGGCACACTAGCTCAAGAGTCAGTTGCTTTATGCTCGGTTAGCCAGAAAAACGTGTACTACGAAAGCTCTGCAAGGGGGTTTCTCTCCCATTTGTTTTTCAGTAATCCCTCATATTTTTTATTTAAGTTTATGGAACATTTAATGTATCAGTCACTAGGGATGCAAGACGACAGTGCCTTTCCTTTTCTGGAGGTAATTTTCTAATAATTGAGAGATAGAGGAGGAAATTACAACATAGAACAAGTGTCACAATAGAGCACGTAGAAAATGCATGACTAGAACTTAGTTCTTTCCAAATGATTGAGGAACACTCGATCTAGAGACCTGAAATTGATGTTCAGAAGGCAGAAGGGCCACAAGCCTATTGAAGAGTTACAGGGAAAGGTTCAGCGTGGCAGCAACAGTCTCAAGCTCCTAGATTGAACCAGCTGGAAATAATTATGAAAGTTGGAAGAATTAAATGACTTTGTAGATGAAAATGAAAAAGGAACTCTATTACCCAGTGCTGTTGAGTCCATTCAGATTCATACTGACCCTGTAGAGCAGAGTAGACCTGTGCCTTTGGTTACCCAGACTTTGCGTCTCCATGGGAGGACACGTTTTCCTTTCTTAGAGTGGCCGCTGGTTTCCAAAGGCTAGCCTTGGCATTAGCATCTCACTGGGTAGCACAGTAGGCCATCAGCGCTGCCCAAGAACAGTATTAGACCGAGATACACGAAATTCTTACTTTTAGAGGTAAAAAGGAAATAAATAGCTGAATTTGACAAGTTTGTTATGATAAAACATGACTAGGATTTAAAGTTCAAGAACTGATTATAAGAGGAAATGATTATCAAATAGAGTTGTGCACTTTATTCAACCCTGCTTTTTATGAGAATGTCATATGTGCCATCCACTTTACTTCCATGTCATTCTGCTTTCGAATTTTAATGTGATACAAACTGAAATAGTTCATGGGCTTAAGGAAATCAAATGCACTAGAAGTACTAAGGATTGTATCTGACAAATGGTAAATACACATAGGAAAAAAACGAATACATTTTCAGTATAATCATAATATGTAGCGTATGATCTTCCAAGTGACAAGCACGTTTAGAATGGGGGCTCTTCAGGAGTGTCAGAACAAGCTTTGGCAGACTTCCATACTTCACGGTAGCACACAACAGGGCACAGAAGATGAGCGGTAATGAGGCTGGGAAATGAGTACTTACCAAAACAAAAAAAAATTAAAAAAAAAAAAAAATGAGTACTTACATTCCTGCCAGAGAGGGGAAAGAAGTAGAAAGGGGAAACCACTACATATAGAGTGACTGATAAAATCAGTAAATCCAGAAGCAGTGTTCTCAACCTTCCTAATGCAGCAGCCCTTTAATTCAGTTCCTCATGTTGTGGTGATCCCCAAACCATAAAATTATTTTTGTTAATACTTCATAACTGTAATTTTGCCACTGTTATGAGTTGCAGAAAACCAGTGAAAGGGTCGTTCGACCCCCAAAGGGGTCGCGACCCACAGGTTGAGAACAGTAAGGTATTAGGCACCAGCTTTCTCACTGTTCCAGAAAGGGCTGACAAGTGTAAATGGGGAAAAGGGAGACATGGAATGGGCACTGTTTCATTATGGGGATTGCAATCAATAGCATCGGCCAAAATATATATGAATTGCTGAAAGGAATAATCACTTGCTCTGTAAATTTTCATCCACATTGCAATAAAAAGCTAAAAACCAGCGCGAGGGAGGGAGAGACAAGAGCTTACAAAGACTGGAAAAGAAAATGAGAATTAATTAGGTGGTTTAGACTCAAAATGGAGGTATCTGACTGAGTTCATGGTAGATAATATGTGTATGTATGTGTGTATATATATATACACATGTATATATGTATATACAAATATGTATTCCCTTGTTCTTTTATTTACAGGTTGTGAGAGTAGTTATAACTCTTTATTAATAAACACAGCTAGCACCTAGATCCTAATTGCTAAATACTACACTGAAGTAGAATGAATTGTAGTTGTTTGGAGAAAGAGCTAATTTCATTTATTTCCAGGTCTGGTGCAAAAGAAGTACTCCTGAAATATACTCTTGAGCCAGAACACAAAGAAGAGCTGAAAGTATGATGGAGATAAGTCAGAGAAGGCAACATGAAGGGACTCTTGTTGACAAATAAGGACCATATATAATGTAAATATAATTGAAGATAACATTATTTTATATACAGAGAAACAATTGGAGTGTTTTATGAGAAATATGAGGGATACATGGCTTCCATTTTCTTTCTACAAACTATTCACAAAACACTTGCTGATTCCAAAGGGAAAATATGTTACTTTGTAGAAGACAACCATAAAATATATTCCCTTTAATAAAATGATCATAGGAGACATCATCTATCAGTTATGGGATAAAGTCAAATTATGTATCACCTGAAGGATACAATGAGAAGAAACCAATATCATACTGTGGCATTCTGTCCAATAACGCAATCCCTGATTTTAATACTCTGGAAACATCAGGAAAACTCAAAATGATGGGCTTTATACAAAACCAACTGGCATTTTCAAAAGTGTCAAGGTCATGGAGGTCAAGAGAAGAAAATGCCAAAATATGAATGGGCTTATTGCGGGTTCGAGTGAAACAAGACCACTATGATGTCCAATTAGAATGATGTGAAGTCTTTTTTGTTTATCAGGCTAGCCCAGACAGCAGTGGGGGGTGTTCACAGGACAGATCAACCACACTGCAGTGCCTGTCTTCCCTGGCCAAGCCTCTTTATATTATTCAGGGAGGGCAGAATACAGAAAGCAGAAGAAAAAGCAAGTTAAAATGCATATATCACTAAATGAGCAGTAGTAACAAAAGTAAGCTCTACTCTGGCATAGTTTCAGGTGGCTTGCTTTAGGAGCCCGTTCCTGGATTTGGTCTCCAGCTTGCCCCTGAGAGGGGAAATGAATAGCCCTTTCCCTGGGAGAAAGACTTACCTCTTTACTTCTCTTGGTAAAGAGAGAGGGGTAGTTAAAATAAGAATTGCTTTAAGGACACTTGCAAACCTGCATTCCATTGTGATGTTAAAACACAGGCCAAGCAGAGGCTGGTCAGAGGGGGTGGGGTCGGTGCCCTCAAGGAAAAGTGTTCTCGTGACAGTTCTGCCTAAATGTGGTGATATGAGCTTGTCTATTTTAAGATAGATATTGTCAAATTGACCCAAACTCTTGTACAACTGAACAAAACATGACTCAAGTCTGTGTCATTTTTATGATTATTGCCATGTTCAAGGCCACCTTACCAGTTGCTGTGCCAATCCATATCACAGAGAGCCTGCCTGTTCTCAGCAAACAGGAGATCTTCCGCCAGTGATTCATTCCCCCTGATGATGTCTCCCAAACGACGGGGGCAATGTTTCATTGCAAAGTTATGGAAGTAGTTTGTCATGGTTTTCCGCCTACTGTTTCTTAGTCTGGAACGTGAAACTTGTCCACCACCTGTGATCCTTGTTGCATTTGAACGCTGATGGCATAGCTTCCAGACGCAAGAAAGATGATAAAAGGATGATGGATAAAAAGCTATTCTGTTGGTGACAGTGAGGTTACTTAGGACCAATGAAAATGAGTCCTAATGTAACTTGGGGTGATGGGCTATTCCCCATCACCCATCAAACCAAACGCAATACCAGTTAGTTAATTTTGAGCGTCTACTTGTAGGACAGTGTGGAACTATTCCCTAGGGCTCCTGAGAGTATACAGCTTCATTTTTCTCTCACGGAACACTCGGTGGTGTCCTATCACTGACTTTGTGATTTTCAGCCCAAAGCTGAAGCCACAGTATCACCAGAGTTCCTTGATGTACCCTTACATGTGATAATTATGCGACCCAAAAATGAAAAGATATTTGCATTAACTTGTAACCACCAAATCAGCCTGAGGTTGCTCAGAATTTGAAAAGTCTTACCGTTTATGTGGAGAGAAGGAGATGAGGAACGCAAGGAGGGGGATCAGTAGGATTATATCCCAATTAGTTTTGCAAGATTAAAATTGAAATAAAGTGTTAATATATTTGCCGCTAAATTCCATTTAGAGATGACAGCTATCGGGTATAATGGAAAAGTATAAGGATGCACATTTCATAGTGCATTAAAGAAATAAGACAGGATTAAAGAAAAAAACTTGGATATGTGATAGAATAAACCAGCAAGAATTATTCTGGGCAATTATCTTGAGGGGGTGTCATTCATTGACTAACATAACACTGGGGAGTATGTAATTAATGGAATTTGAATCCTAAAAGAAAAGAAAATGGAAGTAAAATATATATAAGACTTGCCTTTTTTCAACAGTGAATTCCCTATGTTATCAGTTGATCACTTACTAAAGTCAATTTACGTTTTTACCCTTATAAGAAATGGCCGGGTTCACATCTGGCTTCCTCAGCTTCACAAGGGGCAAGGAGAGTCCAGTGTTATGCCCACCCAAAGATAATTCCCAGGAAGCAGAGGTCAAGCATGCATCCATTCTCTGGTGATATTTTAGCCCAAACAATATTTGCTGTATTTATTTGATGTAACAAATTAAAAGTGGTACATATAGTGAAGCTAAATGTTCCATTGAAATAGTAGCTATTGGGCATCCGTTAATTAGTCAAGTGTAAGGAAGATTGATTTACTTTATCACAAGGACGGAACATAACAGCAAGCTGGTATTTTTGGCTTGAATGGTCACAAATTTCCCTACAAAATTATCATGGGTTAGAATAAAATCAAACATAATTTAAGTAAAATGAACTGAACCCTTTGTCATTATATGAACCCCAAATGGATGACCCTTTTGTCATTGCCAATGCATACTATCTATATGACATAAAACTACATTAACATTTATAACTCACAATTATATTATGCTCTATTCTAAATTAAAGAATACAATTAGAAGAAGAAATGTTCTAGGCCTACTACTTTAAAAATGAACTTTATACTGGAAAAATATAATTTTACAAAACATCACAAATAGTAATAAACCCTTTTTATATACTGTTCTGATCAAGGAGATTAAAACTATCACTGTTCAGTGCCTTCTAAAGGAAATGTCTAGAAGGATGAAAAAAAGGAAAAAACACTTGAAAGAAATACCTGATTTATTTCAAACTGAAAAGAAGATTCTATTTCTTCCTTATGTCAAATGAGGTTTAATATGCTGAAATAGAACTTATAGATATTAGTATCTGATTATTAGTAATAAAGAAGCAGCATATGAAGAATTTTTCAAGAACTATGTTCTTAGGAAAATGCTCTTTATTTGATTGTATGGACGTACATACACAAGTACTATTGGAGAAGAACTTGTTATACAAAGAAGTAACTTTAATGAAATGATATTTAAGACATCTAAAGGAGTACATATTACCTACATGGGAACATGTAGCTGTAGTCTAATAAAAAGGAAAATTACAGTCAGAAGATGTTAAAGGATTATTCAAGTGTCACACAGGTAAAGGGTTAACTGAGTCTACCATCCTGATCTTCCTGTTGGTCTGTTTAATATTTAAATTGTGTAAATATGTGGTTGATTTAAGAATAAAGAGTTACTATGGTAATATTCTTGTCATTTGAAGCATGAAAACAAATAATTTTATATCTCCTTTGAATTAATATTTGTAAAGCACCCTTTCAAAGGCATGCTCTGCTTGAATAGAATTCTGACAGCTTTTCTGAGATTACCTTCACCCAATCAAATGCTCCATGTACACATCATATATGTTATCATTTTATAATTCTTAACTGGCAGAATTTTTCTGTGTCCTGCGTTTTTATGCATTTTTGTGACTGAATTTGCTATAGCTATCTCACATTTTATTTTACTAGCAAAGAATCTGTACCTATACTTTTACTTCTAATTTATTAATTGTCTTCATGCGGTGCTGAAAGGGAATAAAAGGCTGCCTGGCTCTGGGCCAACCACATCATTGTTTGCAGATTGGACCTTTGTGATAGAAGAGTTTTCCTTTCAGTGGCTGATTCTCAGATGTACATTCTCACGTCTTCCTTTTTGCGCGATCTTCATGAGGAAGCTTCTGAAATCTGTTCGGCACAGCATCCACTGACAGAAAGGTTGTGGCTTCTAGGAGGTTCTTTGGCTCAGAACTGAACTCTGCTCTCTTGCAGGCTAGACAGAATTTGACCTCTGAACCACCACTTCCCTAATATTTCATTATTTAGAGCCATTCATTTCATCACATAATTTCATTATTTATTCTTTGAATAATTTTGAAAGCAACTTAAATATCCCATAAAATGGAAAGGGGAAAAAGTGAAACAAAGGTTGAGAGAAAATACACATTTATGGAAAGAATAACATTAAAGTAAAGAAATTAAGATAAAAAGTATTAAAGTGAAAAAAATAATATTAAAGTAAAAAAAATTTAAAGCCAGTATATAATGGATGTCAAATATGAGAGTAAATACCTGTCCTTGAAAGATGATAACATTATATAAACTATCAACTCCGCATCATTCTGATTCCCAATTTCTCTTTTGTTCAACAGAGAAGACTAGAATTTATTTCCAAGAAAATAGAGAAAAGCATTGATCTCTGGTGGCAATTGATGTCAGCCATCTGAGATTATTGCAAGTAACTTCTTATGACTTTCTAATCTTTCTAGGTATTATTACACACCGAGAGCTACAGGTGTACAAATTAAATACGTGACTTACAAGAAGGTTTGCCTGAGTTAGCAACTAAAAACTTGTAAGATACTTAGTAAAATTTGAATGTTAGATAAATGTTTAATAAAAGCTTGTCCCTTGAAATACACGGCCTACACATTTTAAAAATGTTGTTTAATCCATTGTAGGTTCACTGATGGTGTGTATGTAACAGCCCTTTCTCCTCTCAGGGTCTGGAATGTCCTAAGAATGACTCTGATTGAGAAGCAGCAAAGAGGATTAGTTGCTGCTTCTCTGAATCTGTAAATTCCTGCAGTCCCATATTTCCTCAAAATTACCTTATACTATCTCGTGTTTCTTACTTAAACCTAGTTTTATACTCCTAAATATGAAGATATTTATATAATTTGGAGGAAGTAATTACGCATTAAGAAGGAATGAAAAGACATGAATTGGTGTTGTTTATGGTTCATATGGTTTTCAAAATTGCCTTTATTCTTATGTTTGTAATATTACTGAAGGCACAAAATCTCATTAAATTTGTGACTTGTCACAAAGCCATATCTTTTACTGATTTTTTTCTCCAGACATTATATAATTCAGATAGACTGTAAGGTTTTATCTCTTGTTGTTTCTCCTTCTCTCTTCTATTGGAATTACAGACACTAGAAGGGTTTTATAGGAAGCAACAGTAATTGAACAAAAGATCTGTGCAGCACATTGAATTATTCTTTTATAGATCCCCTACTGACAGTTAAATTTCATCATAGAGAATTCCCAATAAAGGAATAAACTTGTCAGGTTGATTAAAATGAATGGCTCAAGATGGATTGCATTTATTGGTTGACATATACCAAAAAGAAATCATTTTTTATAAAGCTAAGGTTTAATGGGATTAATTTCTTCCTCTTAATATGATAGGACTTTTATTAAATGTTATCAGGAGTCCTGTAGTGCAGGGATACCCTCCTTGAGGTCAGAAGTTCAAAACCACCAGCTGCTCCAGGAGAAAGAACCCTGAGCTTTCCATTCCCTTAGAGAGTCACCATCTTAGAAACTCAAGGGGCAGTTCCACCCTGTCCTGTAGGGTCACTGTGGATTCAATGGCCATGAGTTCCTCTTTGTTTTATTAACTGTTTTACATAGAACATGAAATATGGTTTATGAATTCTTCTCGGTGGGATATTGATTTTCTTCTTTCATACCGTTTGTTCATGCTTGGAATAAATGCCATGTCATGAGGATCTTTGGACTATTCTGCAAAATTTAATAGGTTGATATTTTTCAGTAGATATGCATCTATGAAATATATTAATCGGTAATCATCTCCCTTTCTTTCTCTCTTTTAACTACCTTTTCCTCCTTTGCTATATCTAATTTCTCTCCATCTGATTTTAATTTCATAGAAATGCTGATCTCGTAGCGTAAGTTAGGAAGGGTTCTCTCCATTTTTATTTTTTGGAAGTTAAATATTCAAGGTTTTGGTGTTAATTCTTTAAATGTTCGATGGGATTAAACAGTGAAACCATTTCTTCAACTTTTCTGTGTTAGAAGTCTATTACTTCTGATTCAATCTTCTTACCATTATTATTAGCAAATTGTCTATTCTGATTTTTTATTTCTTCCTGAGTGAGTTTGGAGAATTTGGGTGTTTCTAGGTATCATTCAATTGATCTACACTACCCAACTTTTTAGTATATACTTGCTCAAAGTATTCTCTCTTGGTTCTTTTTATATCTCTAAGTATTATTTGTATCTCTAAATAATGTTCTCAGTTTTACTTCTGATTCTACTGTTTTCTCATTTCATTGATTATATTATTTTCTCTTCCCATTTTGTTTATTTTGAGGATAATATTTATTAAAATTATTTTTATAATAAGATCAAGATGTAATTTGCCTTGATATTGCTGTCACCCTAGCATGAATAAAAGGAATTATGAAAATTCCATTTCATAAATAATTGAGTAACTAAAGATATAAGAGAGAATAGACAGAACTCACACATTTTTATATTTAAACCGCCCCCCCTGCCACCCAAGGAGTTAGAGTGTATTTTCTCAGTCCTTATATTAGCTTCTTTTTTTTTTAATATAAATCATTTTATTGGGGGCTCTTATAACAATCTATACATCAATTCTATCAAGCACATTTGTACATATATTGCCATCATCATTTTGACTTTTTTTTTTAATCAATTTATTGGGGCTCATACAATTCATCACAATACATAGATCAATTGTATAAAACACATCTATACATTTGTTGCCCTCATTATTCCCAAAATTTGCTTGCCTCCTTATATTAGCTTCTTTACCAAGAGTATATTATAGACCTGAGGAAAAGAAGGCTGATTTACAGTGGAGGAAACTGACAGCATTATCTCATCCAAATAGTCAAGGTTACATTGGCGGTGCTAACATATTAAAGTGCATATCCTTGATGTGATATCGTGAGGATCCTTCTAGCCTTTCCCCCTCAAATCAATAAACAACTCTAATATTGAGAAAATATCAGACAAATCCCAGTTGAGAAACATTCTACCAAATGCCCAGCCAATATTAGAAAACTGTCAAGGACATTAAAAACAAGGAGAATCTGAGAAACCACCATGGCTGATGGAAGCCTAAGACATTACAGCTAAATATAATGTGGTATTCTGTATGAGGTCCTGTAACAGGAAAAAGACATGAGAATATAGCTTAAAAACATATACACAATATGAATTTATAGCTAACAGTAATTTATCAGTGATTGATACATTAGTTGTGATAAATCTAAATCCATTCTAAAATCAGCTGTTTATTCTTAAAATTATGCCTAATTAGCTATCAAAAATCAGATAAGGAAGTCAAGTTCCTTTAAAAGATATTCTTGATAAAGCCTACAGGAACAGAAAGCCTCATTTTGATCCTGAGCAAAAGCTGATGGATTGGAACTGCTGACTTTGCAGTTAGCAGTCTACCACTTCATCCTCAAGGCCACTGGGGCTACTACAAATAGTTTAATTAAAAAATTTTGAGCTTATGTATTTTCCATGTTTTCTGTAACTAAATGAAATTTATGAATGAATCACTCCTGTCTACAGAAGTACTATGATTATCTCAAAGAAACTACACTTATTATTTGAATTGCAAGATGAGTTACTTTTTTGTTTTTATGTTTTCTTTGCAAGAACTACTGACAAACTATGTTAATGCATAGTGTGTTAGTCCAGGTTGACTAGAGAAACAAATCCAGAGACATTCATATGTGTGTAAGGGAGAACTTCTTATTGAAAAGTAATTGTATATTGAGAAACATCCCAGTCCAGTCCAGATCAAGTCCTTAAATCCGATATGAGCCCACATGTCCGATACCAATTTATAAATTCCTCTTCATACTCACACAACACATGCCATGATGCTGAATGCAGGAAAATCAGAGGCCAGTGGGTGGAAAAAAGTCTTGTGGCTCCAGTGGTGGTGGAGGCATCTCAGTGCTGGCAGGGGTCTCCACGTGGCTTCTGCAACTTCAGGGCTCTAGTGTAGCTTCCTGTATCTTGTCTCCCAGGAAGTGAGTGTGTCCCGCCTCCCAGTGAGCTATTTATCTCTGTGGCACCTCCAGATGAGCTCATCAAGTAGCAACCTGATTGACAGGCTAGACTCCACCCCTTCCTCAAGCTGAAAGATTATGTAACTGCCACACATA
>NW_022103908.1:13569867-13571185 GCF_000313985.2 Echinops telfairi | reverse complement strand
GTGGTGGCCCCTCCTGTTTAGAATTTACATGAATGGATTTGTTTCTTGTTTATGTGTATTACTAATCTGTGTAATGTAAAATTAATAAATGTTGTTAGTGGCCTGTTACTTTGCACTCTGTCTCTCTTCTTCATTTCCTGCCCAGCCATCCCTTATCCAGATATCAAATAAAAAGTTCCTACAGAATTCTTGTTTTCCTCAGTTTGAACCCACTAATCAGTTTCTCCAATCAGAAGAAATTCTATATGAAAACATAGGTGGCAATGCACATTGTCTTTAAAATAGGTACTTCCTTGTCGAGAATAACTCAGTCATTAAAAATGTGTCCAGAATACAGAGTTATATGCCAGAGATTCTAATGTTGCTTAGAAATTCTGTGCTACCTAGCAGTCGAACCCATCCCTCAATAAACAGTTGATTTCTATCCAGTGACTTTATATAGGGTTTCTAAGGCAAATATTTATGTGAGCAAATAGCTTCATCTTTCTCTGGGAGGTTTGAACTGGTGGGTTTGAACAATTGGCCTATTGGTTAGCAATTGTGATAGGCAGGTTTATTGTGCTGACCTGGCCAATAGGAACATGTGGGATTAATAAAATCAAAGCTGCATTAGAGGGCAAAGAGATGAATGGATGGACAAGCAGCGCCCATTTCTCTCTTGCTCTCAGGTGATCAACCAGTGTGCAACTGCTTTAGCTAGTTCTCTTCCTCAAACCTGTGAGACAGCCAACCCGTGGATGCTGGGAGACTTGCTTCCACATGCTGCTGGTGTGCATATCGTTTGAGGTTGAGGCTGAAGGATCTTGTCATCTTGCATTGCTTGAGTTCCAGATCCCGCCTGGGCCTGCTTTACTAAGCAACCCGAGTTGCTGACTGTTGGTGATCCACCCTGCTGTTTGCTGCCTGTGGACAGACTGCCTGTATTGCCTGAGGGAAGACTCAGCTGTCTGCTTCCTTGACCTTGGACCCAACAGCCCTCTTTAGTTGAAGGATGTCCAGAATATTAACTGTTCTAGGGAAGTGAGTTGAACTGAGCCCTCTGTACTGCTTTGTGGACTAATTAGTGGTTATGTTACTTCATGCTGTATCTCTATCTATCTCCATAATCATAAGTGCCTGGTTTTTGTTTCTCTAGAGAACCCAATCTAACACAGCAATCCAATGCTTACCCAGTAGTGCCTCCAGGGTTCCTTTTTCAGTAGAAATCTCTGTATTTAAACTTGATACTTCTGATACATAGTAACCATATTGTTGGAATGGGAATAAAAAGAAAGTGGAGCCAAAGTATGGGTGTTAATTAACAGGTTTTATTTTTTTT
>NW_022103908.1:13566488-13568424 GCF_000313985.2 Echinops telfairi | reverse complement strand
ATTTAATACTACACCTTAACAGGTTTTATTAATGTTAACGACCTGCCCAGGTGCTTAGAATGGAATGGGTGTAAAGGGGGTGGGGCTAGGGGAGATTGGATAACAGAGTAGAGAGAGAATAGCTGAACATTAGAAAGGGAGAGCTAGAGAGAAGAGACAGAGGGACTTGAGACCTCAGAAGAAGATAACGAAAGTCAGAGAGAGAGTGAACAAAGGAATCCCATATTAACACACTTCGGGGACAGAAGTAAATTATGTCTAAAAGGAGACTACGTCCCCCGCCCCCCCAACCCCACCCTCCCGTTGGTGTTGGCACCAGCTGAATGTGAAGAGAAGGGGGTGGTTTCTGTGAGACACCTGAAGAAGGCGAGGTGACATGTTATGCTTGGTGAGGATGAGAAGGTGTTAGAGACACTGCCAATGGCTGAGAACCTTAGCCTTACTGCTGGACCCTTTACATATAAGAAAAAATAGAAATGTTCCTATGAGTTTGCAGGACTGTAAAACTCCCAGGAGTAGAAAACCTCATCTTTCTCCCTTGAAGCAGCTGGTGGTTTCTTAATGCTGACCTTGTGGTTAACTGCCCAACCAGCAATCTACAATGCCATCCGTCACAATCAAGTCAATGTCAGAGAAAGAGAAATGTGATGTTTAAAGAGGCAGGAATGCAATTATACATATTCCAGACCCCCCAAAGTTCTTTCTAACTCAAAATTATTATACCTGTTAATTGTAATAATAATGTCTCTTTATTTTATAATTAATATGACAATTTATAAGCATCCCTAAACAAAAATCAACCAAACAACACAAAATATAGCTCTTTGGCATTGAGTTGATTTCAACTTATGTCAACCTAAAGTGCTGCAAAATAGACCCTATCTGTGACATTTTATTGGCTGTTATCTGTACAAGTGAAGACCACCAGCTCTTTTTCCCGCGGAACCACTAGGTGGGTTAATATTGACTCTTAGACTAGTTGTGTGCAAAACACTTGTACCACCCCCAGGACTCTTGAGCACTTTCCCAAACCAAAATTCACTCCCATCAGTCGATGGAGACTCATAGCGAGCCTCCTATGGGTTTTTGAGCCTATCACTGTTTACATTAGTGGAAAGTCCCATAATTCCATAATTCTCCTTCAGAACGGCTGGTGTTTTCTAACTCCTGACCGTGTGGATCACAGCCCAACATGTAACCACTACACCACCAGAGCTCCAGTGAAGCAGTCTAGGGGGAGCCGTTAAATGGAAATTTATGTTTAGGAATAAATATCAGCTATCTGATTCCAGCCCTCCTCCTCTCCCCCCTCCCGGCAAAACTGATTTTATCAAGGCAACCACAAGGAAGGAGAATTGAGCATTGAAATTATGAAGAAAGGGAAAGAACATGTCATGAGAGGCAAGTTAGAGAGTACATTTGTTAGTGTAATGTACTCTCTAACTTGACTCCTAAGAATAAAGATGCTAGAAATGTATAAATATTTCATTTAATAAAATGTCTCTGAGGTGGTGTTTTTAATTGCCCAGCACTCTGTTCCTTCACAAAGATATTGATTTTTATATTAAAATACAGATTTATTTCTTTAAAATATCTTAGCTGAGAATAAATATTCTGATATCACTACCTGCCAGCCACATCACTCAAAAATGCTACGGACAAAAGCCTGTCATGATTTATCATGTGCTGCCCTATCTAGACTTCATCTTTAGCATTGTCAGCAGCGCAGAGCGGACCATCAATCTTCCCGTTTTTTTTATTCTTTGTAAAGTTCACTCCACAACCGTTTTGAATGAAGAGATTCTTATTCAGCTATCATGAAGATTAAAAGAGCATTTCTTGGTAGAAGGAATGCATATTATATAATGAATATTGTGCTACTGGGTTTTTCAAATTTTTTTCATGAACATATTAATTTAATGAAGGTGTCACAAAG
>NW_022103908.1:13564360-13565120 GCF_000313985.2 Echinops telfairi | reverse complement strand
GAGGAAGGAACTTTCAATCTAGAGACCTGGGAGGAGGTCATTGTTAACTTAAAGAAGGCACACAGAGATGGGGAGAGTATCCCTATGGAGACCTGGTCTCTGTGGGTTCAAGTTAAGATGGTTTTAGTACATTTACAGGAGGAAGAGAATGAGGGTTATCAGTCTAGTGAGAAGTCTTGTGTGAGCGATCCTAATCTAGAAAAGCAAGCTAAAGTGTCTATGAATGAGCATGAATTAGGCGATGAAACTTTAGGAAAAACTGAAGCAAGGATTGATTTGTTATGAGAAGCCTCTGATTCTAAAAGAAACCTCAAGGCCAAAGCCTATGTGCCCTCAGGGGACTGCAGCCTCTGAAGGTTTGAAGGTGATAAAGTAGGAGAGGCAGCGAATTCTAAGATCCAAAGCGAGGCTATTAAGCAACCCCAGGAAGCTCCCTGGCTTTCAAAGGTAGAGAAAGCAGAGAAACAATACCAGCAAAGTAATGAGAAGCCCCTAAGCTACACAAACTTAAATCAGGTGAGAAGCAGGCAGAATGGGTATCAAGCAAATGAGAAGATTTTAGGCAGAATTGAAAAAACTGAGTCAGAAGGGGACACAGTAAAATCATCTCCTCTTTTGGAATTTGGTGTAAGAAAGGCCATAGATTGTAAAACAATCAAGCAAGCCAGTGCTGGAGGAAAGGAGGTTAGATCCAGAGAAGTGAAAATAGAGAGATTTAAATTAGAAAGTGAGGCTCGGAAAGTGAGAAGAAAAGAGTTAG
>NW_022103908.1:13562169-13563277 GCF_000313985.2 Echinops telfairi | reverse complement strand
TATGCTGACTGTGTGTCCCAACTGGATGATGCTATTTCCAAGTGTGTAAAAAATGTCCAGATACTTAGTGCACAAGCTATCTTATGATTTCTCTAATACACAATGTAAAAATGCCTTGCGGCCCTACAGGGAAAAGGGCACCCTGCTAGATTATCTCAGGATATGCAGGAATGTGGAGACAGAGGAATACAAAGACAACCTCATGGCAGCTGCATTGCCGAATTACATCAGACCTGGAAGAAAGTGCTTTAGTTGTGGGAAAACCGGTCATCTTCAAAGAGCGTATGGGAAAAGCAAAAACGACCCTGAACTTTGTCCACACTGTAGAAAGGGAACTCATTGGGCGAGTCAATGTCGCTCTAAATTCAACAGTGAAGGGTTAACATTAGGAAAGACTTCCTGGCAGGAAAAGAGTGGAAGGCGCTTGATACAGGCCCTGCCTAGCAGAGCATGGGAGGCAAGGTGTTTACCTGCCAGAGCAAAGATCTTAGAGAGAAACTGCAGGCATCCCCCAACTTCACGGCAGGAGATCAGACCTAGCCAAACTTGCAGGACCACAGCCTCTGTTATTACTGCAGTTGGTGTAACTAACCAAGAGATGGCTCAGAAGCCTTCACAGCAGCCTGTTGATTCTAAAATGCAGGAGCCTCTTATTGAAAGAGTAATACAATTTCTATCAGGAAGATTTAACCTAAATAGTCAGGGAATTAAAATTGATATTGGAGTTGATCAGCGTTGCAAGAAAAAGCCTAAAGCTGTGATTAAATCAGAAGTTATTAAGAGTGGTAATTGGGGTCTGCTACCTAAAAGAACTAAAAGATGCTTATTAGGAAAGTCCAACATAAATTCTCAAGGTGTTGCTGGAATTATTGATCAGGTTTATGGAGAAATTAAAGCAGTGATAAATTCTGATATACCATGGTTTATAAAAAAGGAAGCTTTCTTAAGCCAGTTTTTGCTTCCCTGCATCTCTAGAGTAAAAGTTCATAACTATCTGGAAAAAGTACTTAAGTCTAACCACCCTTTAAATCAAGGGGTCTTTTGGAATGCTGTCATGGGGAAACAGCAGCGCCCCACATGGAATTAGAAATTGAAGAGAAAAAATTTT
>NW_022103908.1:13549848-13559691 GCF_000313985.2 Echinops telfairi | reverse complement strand
GTGTGTGTGTGTGTGAAGATTAGCCTATCTAGGCTAATGTTGCATATCATATTGGTTTAAGCTCATCTGGAAGCTGTTTTCAAGTAATGATTAAATACTTCTGATGAAATCAGTTATCCTTAAGTAAAGCAGATCAACCACCATAATTGCCCTTCAATAAAGCAATTTGCCCTTCAATAAAGCAATTTGCCCTCCCTCCATAATGTGAGTAGGCCTTGTGCAACCAGTTGCTTTAAGAGCAATAACCCACCCTCCTCACCACCACCCAGACTATTTCAAGGGACCTGGGCAGTACTTCTTGGTAAGTATTGAACTTGAAAGCCCTATTCAGTGGTTCAAACCTACCAACATCTCTGAGGGATAAAGATGAGGATATTGGAGTCTATAAAGATTTATTGTCTCAAAAACATATATAAAGTTAAACCAAACCCACTTCCCTCGAGTGGATGCTAACAGAAAGCACCCTATATGGAAGGGTAGAACTGCTCTTGTGATTTTTTGAGACTGTAATTCTACTCTATAGGAGTAGAAGGACCTGTCTTTGTCTGAGGATTGGCTCATGGTTTTGAACTGCTGATCTTATGATTAGCAGTCCAATGTGTAACCACTACACCATCAGGGTTCTATCTATCTATCTATCTGTCTGTCTGTCTGTCTGTCTATCTTATCTATCATCTATCTATCTACATACAACCGGTTTATCTATTATCTACCTATATAAGAAGTATGTCTGTGTATGTCTGTTTCCTTAAAGAACCCTAAGATGGAGGTTAGGTTTTAAGTTGGAAAAAGAAAACCAAATAATTGTTCTAACAAGAGGAATAACATAATTGATTTAGGTTACTTATTTTTTTAGGTTTTACTTAACTTTATTAAGTATAAATGTGAAAAGTAAAAAGTAAAAACTTAGGTTTTACTTAATTTTATTAAGTATAAATGTGAAAAGAACAGGAGATGAAATAGGAAAGTTTTTTTCAGTAATAAGATATGACGTAATGATTGGCATAGGTAGTTATATTAGAGGCAAAAGTAGTATACAGAATTAAAATGTACAATATATAGCCTCGTTTGCTGAAGGAAAAAAAAACATAATCTTGCACTTGAGCATTTTCTGTGCCATATCTGTAAGGGATCTGGAAAATTTTTTTCTAATTATAACCTAAAAAACTTGCCTGTAAAAAGACTAGAATAAAACCCAAAATTTATTAATAGTTACCAAGGATGGGTGGGAGGAGGAAGAGGGGATTTTTGTTTATGAAACACTTGAGTTTTAGTTTATGGTGATGGAAAATTAGCATTGGTATAGGATAACTGTTATACACCTGCTTAATATAATTGATGCCAGTTATACATCTGTAGAAAACGGAGCTGACAAATGTTATGTAATGTGTATTCTTTACAAAAACAATAACAAAAAGAGAGAGATCAGCTGGAGATGCTGCTTATGTGGGACAAAATGTGTGATGAAATGAGCTTCGGTCATTTAGGTGTGTCATGGTTTCACAGCACATCCCTGTTAATTACCTTAATATCATTTTTAGCACCACTGTTCTATTTCCTAGGTTGTTGCTTAGTGCTTGGAGTCTTAAAAACTTGCAGTTGATTATCCAAGCTCCACTAACTATTCATACTATTAAAGATCATTAAAGAAAAAAGTAGAATCTGGAATATGAGAAAGAAATGGAATGGGTTGTTAATTGCCTATATCAACAACTTCCTCCTTTGCCACAAGACCAAACAAATTGCCTGGTTCCCTGCGAACATTACTGGATATTTCATCAAAGAGTCTATATAAGACCCCTAGTATAAAGGAAAAAGATATATGGGATATAACTTCAAGCTTTTAGGAAATCCAAACTTTCTCTAGCCACAGAAGCTGGATGAAACCTAAAACTTTGCCCTGAGATAAACTTTACATCTAAAAGCTTAAATCATATATATTCCTGAAGTCTCCTTTAAACAAAACAATTTTGAGGTAAATTAGTAAAGAAAGTTTGTCTTGAGCATTTTGTTCTTAAAATAATAGTCCATATAATACCAGATTTGAAGCAGTAATTTGAAGGTAACTTGAAGATAAATGGAAGGGGAAATATGCACATATTATTGGTGGAGGAATAACTTGAAAAAGGAGTGTGAGATGGTTACCCAAATTAAATGCTAGAATAAATGTCCCTGAAGTGTGCACAAAGGAATTGTTTATTTTGTGTATGTTTTTCTTTGTGTATTTTCAATAACAAAAACATAAAATATATTATAATTTAAAAATAAAATAAAAAGTTCTCATATCACCATTTACTGGGGGATAGAACAAGACTAAGAATCTTAAGTCAAAGACAAGATTGTTGGTACTTCCAGCAATAGTGGTAGACAAAGAATCAGTATTTTCTTGTGCTAGTTCCTCAAGTTTCAGTTCCTACAAGTAAAGAAGAGAGGCCTGTGTGCAGATAAACTATGAGTTTAAGAAACTCAAAATATTACGATGGGCCTAGACAAAGTAGTTATGACTTGTCTGTCAGTTTATCACACTGTGGTGGCTTGCATGTTGCTTTGATAATGAAAGCCATGTACCAGTATTTAAAATACCAGATGGGTTCCCAAGGTGAATCCCCCGAACAGGTTTCAATGGAGCTTGCAGACTTAGGACAGACAAAAGGGGAATAGGATGAAACGGTTCTTGAAGGGTTAGCCTGGAAACAGTTCCTGAAAAGCTTCTGACTAGCAGCAGAGCATAGTCAGTTGTAGTCCCAGAAGATGAGCCTTTCAGGTTGGAAGACAATCAAAATACAACTAAGGAAGAACTACCTCCTCAATGTACAGTCAATCATAATAACATGGATGGAGTGAATCTTTCAGGACCTTGATTTGCTGATAAAACCCTACTCAAGATGAGAAGACACAGCTACAAACATCCATTAGTAATCGGTCTGTGGTATGTCCAAAATACGAATATAGGAAATTGGAAGTCCTCAAAAATGAAATGGAATGCATAAAGATTGATATCCTTGGCATTAGGGAATTGAAAGGACTGGTATTGGCCATTTTGAAACATAGAATCATGATTAACTATGTTCAGAATAACACATTCAAGAGGAATGTTGGATTCATGGCCATATTTTTTTTTCAGTGCCTATGTTTGTGTACAATGCTATCTATGAAAAGATAATGTTTATATACCTCTAAGGAAGTCCAGTTAATACAACTATTATTCAAATTTATTCATCAATCACTAATGCAGTGATAAAATAACTGGAAAATTTGATCAATTTATTCAGTCTGAAAGTGATCAGATATGCAATCAAGATGCATGTGTAATTACTGGCATCGGAATGCAAAAGTTAGACAAAAAGGGGAAAGGATAATAGAGTCTTGGTGATAGAAGCTGGAAATAACATAATTTTTTTCAAGACCAAGGACTTCTTAATTGTAAATATTTTTGTCAGCAACATAAAAGGTTGGCCTTTTCCAGATGAAACTTACATGAATCATATTCACTACTTCTGTAAGATGAGACAATGGAGAAACTCAATTCCATCAGCCAAAATGAGAACAGAGATTGACTATCAATTGTTCATGAAGCTGAGAAGTGTGAAACTACTCCACGGGAGAACCTACATAAGGCCGTCAGTAATGGGTTGGCTGAGCGTAAAATGGCACCTGACCATTTTGAGCTTCTCCTTCCCATGATTCTCTCCACCACCACACCTTCGTGGCCTGTGCCAAAGGGACTTTCCAGCAAGTGTCATTGTTTATGTCACCCCCGTCTCACTGAAACTTCCCAATCAAGATGATGTATGGTGCTTTTCCAAACCTAATTACTAACCCCAGGGAGGGTGTATTAGCACGTGGTTTCTTTGTTTCACTCTCTTGCCCTGGCTCTCTGATTTTCTTGACCCCGGCTCTTGTCCCTGATCCATCTCTCCTCATTCTGCTTCTTGGCTCTCCCTTCTCGTTTAAACACTCCGCGAGTTGTGTCTCTCAATAAAGTTTGTTAGTCAATACTCCCATTCTGCTCTGTCTCCCTATCTTTCACTCGGTATGTCCCACATGAATGCAGAAAACATGGCAAGAACAGATTTCACACTATGACAGAAGATTTGACTAGTTGTTGGAAGATGTCACAAACACCGTACATGAAGAAACTCATTCGTGAATGCTTCCTCCCCCCCACTCTCTTGATCCCAATTCTACCTTACAAATCCAGCTGGACTGGAGGATGTACACTCGTACAGATAGAACTGGAAACATGGGGAATCCAGCACAGATGAACTCTTCAGGATCAGGGATGAGAGTGTCCATACTGGGAGGGTGGAGGGAAGGTGAGGAAGAAAGGGGGAACAGATTACAAGGATCTACTGTGGCCTCCTCCCTGGGGGATGGACAGCGGAGAAGTGAATGAAAGGAGACATCAGATGGTGTAAGATACGACATAAAAATAATAATTTATACATTTTCAAGGGTTCATGGAGGAGGGGGGATCGGGGAGGAAGAGGAGGAGCTGATACCAAAGGCTTAAATAGAATGAAAATATTTTGAGAATGATGATGGCAACGTATGTACAAATGTGCTTGACACAATGGATAGATGTATGGATTGTGATAAGAGTTGTACAAACCCCCAATAAAATGATTTTTTTTTAAAATACAGAAAAGAAAGAGAAGGTAAAGAGGTAGCATTTGATCAAGAGCCAGTGGTGGTGAAGGAAGAAGTCCAAGCAGCTTTGAAGCTCCAGGAATTGATGGAATACCACTTGAACCTCTTCTACAGCTGATGAAGCCCTGCAACATTCGCCCTTTGATCCCAAGGATTTGGGAGGTAGAGGGCCAGTGAAACTGGAAGGGAACTGCATTTGTGCCCATTTCAAAGAAAAATGACCCAAGAAAATATGGAAATTACTAAACAACATGGCCCAGTTAAATTTTACCAAAGATAATTCAAAAACATTTACATCAGTAAATTCCCTGGGAGCTGCCAGAAATTCAATTTGCAGTCAGCAGGGTGTTTGGAGGAGGCAGATCAATGTTGATGTGAGATTGGTCCTAGCTGAAAGCAGACTGTCTGGAAGATGCTTGTGTTTCAGTGACTGTGCCAGTCCACCCAACTGTGCGCTCACAACAAGAATAGCATTGAGAAGAATGGGATTTCCAGAGTAGTTCATTTTGTCCATGTCCAACCTATTCATGGATTAAGAAATCGTTTTTCAAATTAGCAACAGTGGAATATTGCTGACTTTTCAGTTGTCTTAAAGCATCAATAAAGAGAGTTAGAGTAGGATGCATTAGCAGTCACTCAGATTACAATTTAGAAGTGAAGACCATTCCGTCTCTCATAACGTCCTTCCATAGTGAGTTCAAGTTGAAGTACATGTATTTTCCGTGTCTAAATGGTGTCATTGATCACTCTGTTACTTAGGGTCAAATGATGTACCAATTTTAATATTTGAATCACTTTCTTTGTATGCAATAATAATAAGTAAGGGACTTGGAAATTCCCAAGAGTAACCAAGAGAGTAACATTTTTCAGATAGCTAAACAGGATTTTTCAGCTCTGTGTTCTTAAACATTATAGTCTGAAGTTGATCACGACTACCAAATAAGTCACTGTATTTTCTCTGGAGAGGTAACTCCTTGTCTGAATTTATAAAAAAAGAGCAATCCCAATGGTAAAAGTGGGAGCTTTGTAAATAAATTGCTATTAAAATAGCTGAGAGAGTGAACATAGAGTACCTATGTTTCCACCAGCAGTTTCTGACTGGTTCATTCCTGTAAGCATCCCTGGTTTACCTCAAATAGTTTAATCTTGCCTTTGAATTTGGAGGGAAGACTTAGGGCATTTCAGTTGCCATTTTTTGTCAGTGTGATCCACTACATGAAATGACTGAGGGATAGATACAAGATAAAAATTGAAACAGACAAGCTCATATTGCTGCATTTATTTGGAACTGTCATGAGAACACTTTTCCTTGAGAGTACCCACCCCTCCCCCTCTGTCTGGCCTCTTTGGGGCTTGAGGTAATCTGTTTTCACATCACAATGAAATGCAGGTTTGTAAGTGCCTTTAGGGCAATTCTTGTTCCAACTACCCCTCTCTCCTTACCAAGGGAACCCATAAGTCTTTCTCCCAGGGAAAGGGGTGTTCATTTCCCTGGGCCAGGTGGGCCAGCTGGAGACGAAATCCAGGAATGGGATCATAAAACAAGACGCCTGAAACTACCTAAGTATACTTTTGGTTTACTTCTGTCCATACTGCTTACTTAGTGATATATGAATTTTAACTTGCCTTTTCTTCTGCTTTCTGTATTCTTCCCTCCCTGAATAATATAAAGAGGCTTGGCCAGGGAAGACTGGCACTGCAGTGCGTTGGATCAGTTGGTCCTTTGAACATTACTCCCTGCAGTCCGGGCTAGCTTCATAAACAATGAAGACCACATCATTCTGATTGGGCATTGTAGTGGTCTTCTTTTACCAGAACTGCAACAAAAACAAGGAAGTCAGGCAAAGATCTTAAGAAGTGTTCTGTGACTGAGACGCAGGAGCAGAGTCATAGCTCTTTCTAATGGGGTTAGTGGGAAAAGTAGGAGGAATGGAAATAAAACCATATTCAGAGCCTCTGAGAGCAGATGTCATATCCAAGACTCATGGTTGAGGTGATTTCAATAGCTTGGAAGCTTATAGCATGGTGTTTTCTCCATGAGGAGGGAGGAAATAATTTTCAAAGGCAAAGACCTGACACATCCTTTCTAGACCTGTGTATTCCAGTGTATCATGGATTACCCTCTTCCCCAGGCACCAGTGTTTTGGCTCAGCAAGAATAAAATCTGTGTACTTTTTTGTTTTTATTTCAGTATCTGACTTCACTTTATCTCTTGTCATCATGGAAAATGGACAAGGACATTACTCTAACATTTCCAGCGAAGGATTATATCCTTAGTTTGTCCTGTGTATGCTGCTGCAGGGAGACTGTGCCAACAATGTCCTCAACCACATGGTCAGCATACTTACATATTGTAATTTATGTCTACACCAATCCAAAGGAGAATCCAGCTTGTTGAATTAGATTTACATCTGAATTGTTTAGGATCTCTTTTAGAAAGAAAAACCCTTCATAGGAATACTAAGAAGTCCAGCAATGGGTTATTGTGGGGGCAAAAAAGAAAAGAAAAGAAAAGAAAACAGAAAAGAAAAGGAAGAAATGCATGCCCACAGTGGTCAGGATCAAATCCCAAAATTTCAAGTTAGGCTTATAAAATCTTCTATCATTTTTACTATTCAGAAAATGGCCTGAAGAAAATAATGTCTACCTTCAGCATTTTCTTCTTCTTCCTGATGGCTTATATATTAATGGCAGAAATGGTCTCAGAAGAGACTTTATAGAGGATTCAATGTAATGGTGATTTGTAGCTGAGGGCAGGTCTCATTTAAAATCACTGAAAAATATGTGATCAAGTTCTGTGAGGGGTCAGATCACCTCAGCGGAGAAAGCTGGCAGACTTGAAGGCATTTTCAAACCTTGAGTGACTAGGTTATTGACAGAGAAATGCATTGAGGAAATAGGTCAGGGAGATAACCTCTGTTATCGTATGATGTGTAAATCTACATCTAATCTGTCCTGGGTGAATGATTTAATGCTTCCTGTGGTTGTAAATAAAACAGTAAGGTGTGGTAACCCTGTCTTTTAAACAAAATGTAGCAACATACTTCATGTAGAGCTATAACTCAATCCATATTTATTAATTTTGAAGAGAACATTAACATCCACATCCATATAGAGACTCAAGGACAAGCACTATTACTCTCACGATCATTTATGGATAAAATTCTGACTTCTGAGAAGGATGAATTTATACTTCATACTTTATGTAGCGATATACAGGGTAAATTCTAAAGCAAAAAATAGTGTTATATTTAAAAGGCAAAAATACATTGAGAACTCAATCTATTTCTAATAATGAATAATTAAGTACTGACATTTTGTAGTTTAATAAAGAAGAAAAATAAGCATTTAATAATTTGAGATAAAACTCCCAAAGTGTGAAGATACTTTTCTGTTTCCCAAAAGTTGAAACAAGAACATTATTTTTCTTATTTCCAACATAATTTTACTGAAGCAAAATCGAGATGAAATGATCTGCAATTGAAGGCAAGGTAAAGAAAATGAGATGAGGAATGAGATGCTGAAACAGAAGACTGTTCACGGGGGTCTGGGGAAGAGAAGGGAAGTAAGTTGCCTGTAAAATGTAGCAGGGAAAAATGCATGATCAAAATCGTGGTATATGATGATCAAGGAAGATCATTATGAGTAGACATGGAATACATCCATGGAAGACATGGAAAGATCCTGACATTGACAGGGAGCTGCCAGCGAGGTACAGGCCAGTTTCAGAAGAGGATGTAGAACAAGGAATATCATTATTGCTGCTAGATGGATCTTGTCTGAAAGCAGAGAATACCAGAAAGATGTTAAGGTGTGTTTTATTGACTATGCCAAGGCGACTGTGTAGATCATAAAAAACTATGAACACTTCATTGTGTTCATTCAGAACTTGTAAAATGGATCAAGAAGCAGTTGTACAAACAGAACAAGGAAATACTGCATGATTTAAACCCAGGGAAGGTGTGCAACAATGTTGTATCCTCTTATCATACTTGTTCAATCTATCTTCTGAGCAAACAATCAGAGAAGCTGGGTTATATAAAGAAGATGAAGGCATCAGGATTGGAGCAAGACTTATTAACAACCTGCAATAGACAGATGACACAACCTTGCTTGCTGAAAGTGAGGAGGACTTGAAGCACTTGCTAATGAAGATGAAGGATTGGAGCCGTCATTACTGATTATAGCTCATGTAAAGAAGACCAAAATTCTCACATCTGGACCAATAGGTAACATCAACATAAATGGTGAAAGATTTAAGTTGCCAAGGATTTTGTCTTGCTTGGATCCATAATCAAAGCTCATGGAAGCAGTAGTCAAGAGATTAGAAAACATGTTGCCTTATGTCAATCTACTGGATATGGCTCCTTTAGGATATTGAAAAGCAAGGGTGCTACTTTAAGAACTAAGGTGCACTTGATCCAAACCATGGTATTTTTAATTGCTTCATACGCATGTGAAAATTGGACATTAAATAACCAAGACAAATGAAGAATTGGTGCATTTGAATTATGGTGCTGGGGAAAAATACTAAAAGTACCATGGATGGCTAAAAGGGCAAGTACATTCGTCTTTGAAAAAGTCAGACTAGAGTGCTCTTTGGAGGCAAGGATGGCAAGACTTTGTCTTACATACTCTGGGCAGGCTGTCAGGAGTGACCAGTCTCTGGAGAAGGACATGATGCTTGGTAAAGCAGAGGGGCATCTAAAAAGAGGAAGGTCCCTAAAAGATAGATGGACACCTTGACAGCATCAATGGGCTCAAACAGGAACAATCTGATGAGAGCAGCCCAACACTAACCCTGTTATTCCAACAGTGCTCCTTAATTTCTACCCAAGGAACTCTAATTGGATCCACACAGAATCATATTTTTCGATAATACTTTGTTTTTCTTCGGTGCTGTTGAGTCCATTCTCAGCCACAGTAGAATGAAATACTGTCTGCTCCTGCAAGATTTTGACAGCATTTCCTGTCCATTGTTGCAATCACTGTGCCAACTCATCTGATCAAAACCAGAAACAACTCATGTGAGTTGATGACAACTCATGGCAACTGACAGGACAGGATAGAACTGTCCTTGTGGGTTTCAGAGCCTGTAGCTCTTTACTGGAGTAGAAAATCTCCTTTTTCTTCTGTGGAGCAGCTGGTAGTTTTGAACTGCTGATCTTATGGTAAGCAGTACAACTCATAATA
>NW_022103908.1:13515792-13548898 GCF_000313985.2 Echinops telfairi | reverse complement strand
TGTGCTCCAGCAACATTCATAGATGTAGTTTCAGCAAAGGTAAATGGACAGACACACAAACAGATCTTCTGTCAAATCTCCCATTTCCATGGAAATAAGATAGTGTCTTATATTAATTTTTGCTCCCAAAGATGCTCTGGGTCTTATTTTCAGGGGATGTCTTAATCTTCCATGAAGAAGAATACGGTACACATTTATTGTTGAACAACAAAAAAGGAAATGTATTACCTGTATATAGTACGGTAGTAGTTGTCATCACAAACCAGCATAACCAGACAAACTGAATCCTACAGTGTCAAGAATTCCTTGTTACTACCATTATTTCCATGAACAACAAGCTATGGTACAGTTACTCGCACTTCCTGACTGCTCCGGCTGCGCTGCGGCCAACAGTGAGCTGCGCGGTGGTGCCTGCCGCTACAGTCCAGAGTCCAGAGTTATGGTAGCTTCGGCGGAGGGCTTATTTTGGGGGAGGTCTTATTTTCTGGGGATGCCTTATATTTCAACGAGAGGCAAAACTGTAAGTAGGTTTTATTTGGGGGAGATGTCTTACTTTCGGGGAAACAGGGTATGTCCAAATATTGAAGCGATCTGATTTCACTTCTTCCAGAACAAATTCTTTCACTAGCACCATAACCAAAGGTTTATTTCTTCTCTCTTCCTTTATGTCTTATTCAGCTCCCCTGTTCAAATTAGGTGATTGAAAATACCCTGGTTTAAGTCAGATTCATCTTAGTACTCAATATATAATCTTTACTTTTTTATACTTTAAATCTCTAATTGGCATGAGATTTGCTTAAGGCAATATGTCAGCTGCTCTCTTGACTCCTACTTCCATAGGTGTTGATCGTGGAGCCAAGTAAAATCAGATCTTGAGATAATGTCGATAATTTTTTCTGTTCATCATGATATTGCTAATTGGTACAGTTGCGAGGATTTGTGTTGTCTGATGAGGTGTAGCCAATGGAATTGACTAGACAGAAGTGAGGTTTTTTGTTTTGATGAAGCGTAATTTATACGGAAGTCTTTAGAATTTGATTTTCATCATTAAGTATTTCAAATCCTCTTCACGTTCAGCAAGCAAAGTTGTGTCCTCTCTGTATTGGTGGCTGTTACTCTTTACCCAACCTTGATGTCGCAGTCTTCTTCATATAATAACAGTATCAAACTATCTGTTTAATGTGCATATTGGATAAGAATGGTGAAACTCAACCATTGCAATCTATGAATACTTGCACAGACAGCAGGGATGGACATGTATGAAAAAGAAAGAGAGACTAACTCCCATGCTCTTGTAGGTATAAGTCGGGCTGCTAGCCGAAAGGTCAGCAGTTGGAAACACCAGCTGCTCCCAGGAAGAACGACAGGTTTTCACTCCCATGAAGAGTTACAATCTGGGAAAGCCACCAGGACCCTGTCTTTAGAGGGTTGCTATGAGTTGAAATCAATTTGATGGCTGTAGGTTTAGTTTTGGTTATATATCAGCTTGCTGGACTATATGTGCACATGCATACTTACATTTTGTGCAAAGGTGTATATGAATGGGATGTAATATAGACGTGGCAAAGTTAGGAAAATGATTTAGTCAGAACCAAACACCTTGAGTGACTGAATTGCTAGGCCTGGGAGCTAAAGATCATAATCTCAGGGAATATGAAGATCATTTTGCATAACATACAGAGACAATGATTTCTATCCGACTATCGTAAGTAGGTCTTAAAAGTGCATGAACAGCCATGTAAGATGAGACTATTTGGTCTCTTCCTGCTCAGAGGAAAGAAGAGTAATGTAAAGCAAGGCACATGGAAACAATTACTCCAATGGACTAATGGACAGGACAACATAATTCTACTCAACAATGAGGTGAGGAAATCTAGATGGTGCTTGGCTATCATTACCAAGTTTTCTGGAAGAGATCACATTATATCGTCCTAGATAGAATGGTTGGTAATGAGAAATACACCACAGAAGCACACAGGAGATTATTGGTTGGATAGAGGCTGGTAGAATCCCTAAGACTATGACCTTAGTGACTGTAATAGACTGTAATAGTCTTTCCTGATTGACTAGAGAAACAAATTCACAGACACTCACATGTGTATAAGAAAGAGTTTTGTATAAAGAGTAATTGTATATTAGGAGAACATCCGAGCCCAGTCCAGATAAAGTCCATAAGTCTGATATTAGCCCATATGTCCAATACCAGTCTATAAATTCCTCTTCAGACTCACACAAAACATGCATTGACGCAAAGTGCAGGAAGATCACAGGCCAGTGGGTGGAATGTTTTGTGGATCCAGTGACAGTGGAAGCATCTCCAAGTTGGCAGGACTCTCTACATGGCTTCTCCTGTTCCAGGGCTCTAGTTTAGTTCCATGTGTCTTGTCAGCAGGAAGATGAAGCAAAGAGTCTGTGTGTATTTGGCTTCCAGTGAGCTATTGATCTCTGTGATGCCTCCAAATGAGGTCATCAAGCTGTGACTTGATTGACAGGCTAGACTCCACCCCTCCGCAAGTTGACACCACATTATGTAACTACCACAAAGATCAAAGATGGCAGCTTTCAATATGGATTGCTACTCAATGTAAAGAAGACCAAAATCCTTACAACTAGAACAATAGTTAGCATTATGATAAATGGAATAAAGATTTAAGTTGTCAAGGATTTTGTCTCTCTTGTACCCACAATCAATGCTCATGGAAGCAGCAGTCAAGAGATCAAACAATACATTTTATTGGGCAAGTCTACTGTACAAGATCTCTTTAGATTATTGTAAAACAGGGAGGTGACTTTGAGGACTAAGGTGTGCCTGACCCAAGCCATAATATTTTCAATTGCATCATATGCAAGTGAAAATAACCCATCGAATAAGACCAAGCAAGAATCAATGCCTTTGAATGGTGGTGCTTGGGAAGAAATTTGAAAGTACCATGGATTGTCAAAAGGATGAACAAGTCTGTTTTGGAAGAATCTGGACAGAATGTTTCTTAGAGACAAGGATGGTGAGACTTTGTGTTACACGCATTGGATGGACAAGTTGTCAGTAGAGACAAGTCCCAGTAGAACACTGGTTCTCAACCTGTGGGTGGCATCTCCATTGGGGGTCAAACTACCCTTTCACAGGGGACACCTAAGACCATCAGAAAACACATAAATATTTCCCAATATATAATTACATATTGTTTTGTGATTAATCACTATGCTTTAATTATGTTCAATTTGTAACCATGAAAATACATCCTGCCTACCAGACATTTATATTATGGTTCATCATAGTAGCAAAATTATAGTCATGAAGTAGCAACAAAAATAATTTTATGGTTGAGGGTCACCACAGCATGAGGAACTATATGAAAGGGTCACAGCACCAGGAAGGTTGAGAACCACTGCTGTAGAGGATATCATCCTTCGTCAAGTAGAGGATCAGCAACAAGGAGGCCCTCGAGGAGATGGATTGACACAGTGGCTGCAACAATGGGCTTGGGACCAGTTAGTGTTCACTTCTGTTGTACATAGGGTCAAAATTGACTCAGTGGAACTCAGCAGCAGCAACAACAACAACACTGTTATTGGAGCATCTATTTCTCCCTTAAATTCTGTAGTACTTTCATTCATATATTCTGCGACTCTTTCATTGGCGCATAGGAATTTATTGTTGTTCTGAGTTCTTCTCCAATTGACCTTTTAGTCACTATTTAATATCCTTCTGTCTTTTCTGCTGGAGTATGATATTATAAAAAATTATACTGCCAATCTTGCTCTTTTTTTTAATTGTCATTAGCTTGTTTTTTGTTTTTGTTTATCCATCTTTTGATTTTTTGGACTAGTTTTGTCTTCGTGTTTATTGTAGACAGCATATTGATGGGTCCTACTTTATTATCCATTGCATTATTCTCTATCTCAGGACTACTCCCTTTAACTCATTAAAAAAGTCAATGTAATTATTGATAGGTATCAATGTACTTAACTGTCTGTTTACTTTTGTGTTTGTGTTTGTGCATGTAGTGCGTTGTTGGTTTCTTTTGTCACATAACTTTCTGTGATGAAGTCACTTTTGTCATGGGTTTTCCTTCTTTTCCCTCATTGCTGTAGACTTAGTGTTTACTAAATCTGTATGATTTGTAATGAATTTCCTCTTTTTTATTTTGATGAGGTTTATTCATTTTCTTTGAGGTTACTATGTAATTTCTCAATTTTATAACTGTTTGTTCTACCTTTAAACCTACCTGACTTCCTTTCCATTTGAACATTCCATAACTAAATTTCCTCTACCTCCTTTGTAATTATCTTTCTCACAAATTGATAATTCTAGTTCCTGACCTTCAGTCTTGTAGGTTTATTTTACTATGGCTATTTCTCTATCTGTGCTGAGAGGAACCACATGCCACCTCACTTATGGATTTGGGACTTTCCAACTTCCAAATTATGTCAGCCATTTCCTTGAAGTAAATCCACACACACGCACACACACACACACAGACATGCACACACACACACACTACATGTTAAAGAAAGCAGACTAAGGCAGTGAGCATGCATGACAGAATACAACTGCCCCTCAGGGTTTCCCAGGATATAATCTGTACAGAATCAGGTCACAAGTTCTTCTCCAAAGAAGCTGCTGGTGGGTTCAAATGACTAAACTTTTAATTAGCCGTTGGGTGGTTCACTACTGCTCTGATAAATCTCCATAATTCAATAGTCGTCCTGAAAGAAAATGTTGTATGGAAATATGCTGCATTCTAGCACAGAAATCAGAATCGTACATGGTACAGAATCCCAATAAATACTTTAAATGAAATTTCCTTTAAACTATTTTTTCTCAGCCTCTTCAATCCTGGTACACAGAGCTTTAGGAAACAAATCAATCAAGGGCTTACCATATCATTCTGGCTCTTTTCCCTGCGAACAACAGATATTGCCTGGGCATTTAATTTACTAGGGTCCTTCAGAAAGTTCATGGAGAAACTGAATTCAAAGGATGCAGTTTTTTTCTGGGGCCTCTGGAAGCCCCTTTACTATTAAGGTGTAATCCACATGGATAGAGATAAGTCAGGCTTAATTCTTCAGACCACACACCCATCAGCTCAGATATAGTCACCCTCCAGTATTTCAAATGAATAAACAAAATCCAGTATAGCACACATCAAGTGTATCACATACTTGATAAACTTGGGGGTCTTCTCCACATTGTAGAGAGTTTGCCAATGGTCATTCCTAGAGAGAAAGAGAATACAAAAAACAACAAGAAGAAGGCTGTAGAATGCCTTTTCATGGTCAATAAAATAATAGTAAACATCTTTTTGGTCTTCTTTGCTTTCAGCCAAGATTCATCTGATGCCAATGATGATATCCTTTGTGCCATGTTGTTGCTGTTAGGTGTCACCTAGTCAGTTCTGACCCTTAGTGACCCTATGCACAAGAGAATAAAGTAGTGCCCTATCCTGTGCCACAGCGTCACAATTGTTCCTGTGCTTGAGGCTGTTGCTGAAGTCACTGTGTCAATCCACTTTACTGAGGACCGGCTCCTTTACTTTACCCCACATGACGTTTTCCTCTCGGGGGTGGTCTCTCTCCAAAAATGCCCTCAGTATGTAAGAGGCAGTCTCACCATTATTGTCACTATAAGGTGCACTTTGCCTGGACTTCTTCCAACAAAGATTGGTTTGTCCATGCAACAATGCATGGTATGCTTTTCCCATTCGTCACCAGCACTAGAGTTCAAATCCATCACTCCTTCTTTGGTCTTCCTGATTCCATGTCCAACTTTCACTTGAATATGGGTGGAGCCAGGAGCACCTTAGTCCTCAAAGTAACATCATTGTGTTTCAAGTCTCTAAAGTGATCTTGGAAGCAGATTTGACCGATGCAACTCACTTTTAATCTCTTGACTACTGCTTCCATAAGCATTGAGTATGAATTCAAGCTGGACAAAATAATTGGGAACTTTAACCTTTTCTCTATTTATCATGATGTTACCTATTGTGCAATCTCCTCTTCTAAATTCATATTGAAATTCTGGAAGCTCTTTTGAGAGGTATTGGTTTAATTTTTAATTATCTTCAGCAAAATTTTACTTTATGTGATATTTAATAATTTTTGCATTCTGTTGATACACCTTTCTTTAGAATCTATTGAGTTACATTTCTTTCAAATTAGTGCAAATATGGATGTCTTTCAGTAAGTTGGTCAGATAGCTGTCTTCCAAAATCTTGGCAAAGACAAGTGAGGGCTTCCAGGGCTCCATCAGATTGTTGAAACCTTTCAATTGATAGCCCATCAATTCCTGGAGCCTTGTTTTTAATAATGCTGTATCATGATAGATGGAGAACATAATGAAGTTATAAAGTATTTCATTTTGCTTGGATCCACAAGCAGTGATTATGGAAGTATTGGGCAAATCTGCATTAAAGATTAAGAAAAAACAGAAGACTTGATGCATCTGAATTATGCTGTTGAATACTGAAAGTACTGTGAACTGCCATCAGAACGAACAAATGTGTTTGGGTAGGACAACAGGAGAAAGCTTCCTAAAAGTGATCATGGCGAGATACGCTCTGCATATGTTATCGTGAGAGACTGGTCCTTGAAAAATGGCATCATGCTTGGTAAAATGGAATAGAGAGCACTTCCAGGGAGATGGGTTGATACAGTGGTTGCAATGATGCTCTTACACATGACATTTGTGAGGAGGCCACAGAGGTTTCAGCACTACACTTTGTTGTGCTTGGGGTCTCTGAGTCAGAACTGACTGGAGGGGCACTTAAAAATGGCATTAAGGATGCTTCAATACTCCTGCAGTGAGAAAAACAAAGAGCTGGTCTTATTTTTATTTAAACCTATTAAAGATATAATTAAAGAGTGAATACATATTATTTTATAAACTGCTTTTAAATTTCATTTTACAATCACTTGTAACTTAGGAGATCCTTAGTTATGTATGAACTGCTTCGGGCAGATGGTTCAGTGGAGGCTAAAGCACCTTGTGTTGAAAAGTGTATTTGGTATAGAATATTCTGGTGATCAAGTAATGTGTAAAACATTGAAATAATTTTAGTTACAGTAAATTTTAGTAAGATCAGATTTAAATCTAGTGCATAATTTCTTATTTGATATAAATGATAGATCAAAGATGGCTGAACTTGCCTACTAATATGGATTGTGTAGATTTTCAGTCTCTTCACTACAAGTTAGGGTCAAGGAGGCTGGGAGTGTGCCTGAAATCGGAATTTAAGAAGTATGCTTTTTGTTTTGTTTTCAATACTTGGGAACTTTGGGAAAGTGGTTATGCATTAAGCTACCAACCCGAGGTCAGAAGCTTGAAACCACCGCCAGCTCCACAAGAGAGAGTCCAGGCTTTCTACTCTCCTACAGAGTCACGGTCTCAGAAACCCTCAGGAGCAGTTCTGCCCAGTCCTACAGCGTTGCCATGACGAGAAATGATTTTATGGCAGCGAATTTATTTTTTATTAGTATCAACAAAATTAGTATGTATCTTTATTTATAGGGCATATACACTACTTTCAATTTGTCTATTCTCAAGAAGGATAGGGGAAGGAGAGTGGATATTACCCCATTTTAAAAATCAAAACTGAAATATTATATTGGAAAAGAAAAAAAAACATAGTATAGTATGGTCTTTGCTGCCCCACTATCTGCTCTGTCTTATCCCCAAAATATGATGATTCATAGAATCTTTCTAATCTTTTCTTTTTCAAAAATTTACCACTCTCTCAAGATTTATGTGGATCAGAAGATACGAAAATTTTCTTTTTTTAATCATTGGTATAAATTGAGAAGACGAACAAATTCAAGACCTTATGTCCATTTTATCTGGTATTGAATCTGACTGTATTTTAAAGAAGGTAGTGTGTGCACCATCTAAATAGTGTGTGCACTGCAATGGCATTTATCACTTAAAGGAGAGACTCTGTGCACATACCCATCTACTGTTCTCCCCTCGGGATTGCGGAGAATACTGCTGTATTGTAGAGACTTATTTACTTGTTGAATTCTTCAGTGTCTCTAGGATAAAAGAAAGACACATCACCTCTGCATCTTACTGGGTCTTTATAAGCAAATTATGGATTAATTTCATTATTAATATACAGATATTAGAATTGTTGATTCCACAGATTCCTCAGATTTACTGGTAACAAGCACTTGAGACAAGAGAGTAGGCCTATTTGTACAACATATACAATTGGCATAAGAAACACATAACATTTTGTTCATGTCGTTGTCATTTTAATTTTAAGCAGACAAACTCCTGGGCACTATATGCATACAAGGAAGCCTCATACATTCATACAGACTTCCTGCACACATGAAAAAAGACAGAGGTAAACTTCAAATTGTCTTCTAAGTTAATGATGTGTTTTTCATGTGCATGTCAGTCTCAGTAATATCCAATTAAATATATTTCTCCTACACCCGATGTGTAATGTATGCTTGGCTTTGGCAAACACAGCATGAAGGAATATTTATCATTTAGCTAATAGAGCTCATTTAGCTGCCTGTGATATAGAGATGTTTTTCATTTGTTATCAACATACTGGAATACATCAGGTGTGAAATCCATAATGTAAAGCTCAAGGTAAATTTCAGCTAGACATCCATCATGCACATTTGTCAATTTAATATCACATTTCCATAAAGTTGAATTATTAACATGAAATAAAATCCCCAATTGTCCCAAGAACAGCAAAAAATCCCAGTAACCCAGAAAAAGTTCCTCATATGTCAAAATGTATTATTATTGACCTCTCAACAACTTCGAGGTGGTGAATAATAAATTTCATGTAATAAAATAATTAGCAACAATATTAAATATATAAAACAGCATATACACAATCCATGGAGAAAAGCTATTTATTTTTCAAGGAATTATTTAAGTTTTTAAAATAAACTCTGTGTTTTGGATATGTAGAAAAACTGTTAAGGTAACAGAGGGCATTCCATATACCTCATATATAGCTTTTCTACATATATGATTTCTAACATCATATATTAGGAAGGTGCACATGTTTCAATTAGTAAATTACTATTATTATATTTGTCGTAACTAAAGTCTACAATTTTTCCTAATGACTTCGTTTTACCCAAGTTCTTTCTTCTGTTTCAGAATCGATTTGAGTATCTCTCATTATAATTTGTCACTGTTTTTCCTTCAGCTCTTCCTAGCTATGGCTATGTTCTCGTATGTTTTTGGTTATTGATGGGCTTGCCTGGAAGTTGTCAGACATACTAGTCAGATATAATATAGAGTGTCTCTCAGATGGAATTGGTCTGATGCTTCATTACGTTTAATAAAGTTACATATTTTTGGAAGGAAAATTTGATAATGAAGTGCTATTTTCATTGCGCCACATCAAGTGAACAATTACTATTGACTTTACCTACTGTTTTCCATACTTTTCTCTTTAGAAGGAAGTCACTATATGCAGTGCACGCTAGAAAGACAGATTATCTACGTAAATTATCTCAGCTTTTTCTTTAGGAGAGATTTGTTGATACTCATATTTTAAATCTATATTATAATTTATTGGAAATACTTATGTAACACTTTATTATAAATCAGTACTCTTCTAGATTATTGCCTTTGAGAATTCCTTCAGTCACTTCTTGTGTCTATTTTACATAACACTATCGTTACAGAAGTTTTTATAGCATTTTTTGTTGTTTTTGTTAGTTCAGGATGAAGATGAAGAAAACGAAAACAAATACACAGGAGCCAAATACGACCTTGAGTCTAACCCACCTGATTTTTTTTAAAAGATCATTTTACTGGGCTCTTATACTCTTAAAACAATCCATACATTGATTGTATCAAACATATTTGTACGTACGTTGCCATCATCATTTTCTAAACACTTACCACACTTTCTATTTGAGCCCTGGTTTTCAGCTCCTCTTTTTTTCCCCTCCTTCCCACCATCCCACCTTCATGGCCCCTTGATAAATTATAGATTATTATTATTTTCATATCTTACACTGACTGCTGCCCTCCTTCACTCATTTCTGTTGTTTGTCTCCCTGTTGGGAGGGTGGGGCAGATTATGCGTCAATTATTGTAATCACTTCCCCCATCCTCCCTGTCTTCCCACTACCCTCCCAGTATGGCTACTCCTATTTCTGTTCCTAAAGGGTTATCTGACCTGGATTCTACATGTCATGAGCTCTTATCTATAGCAGTCTACATGCTCTGGCCTAGCCAACTGGGGTCATGCTAGTGGGTGGTGAGGAGGCCTCAAAGAAGCAGAGGAATATTGTGTGTTTCATTGGTGTTAAACTGCACCCTGGTTGACCCATCCTTTCCTTGGGACCCTTTTGTGGAGCGAAGTCCTATTGTCTACAGATGGATTTTGGGTTTCTGCTCTGATACCCCTTATTTTTATCAGTATGTTTTTTTGTTGTTGTTTGGGGTCTTCTGATGTCTGTTTCCTGATCCCATGAACACCTCGTGATCACACCGTCTTATGTGCTTCTTCCATGTGGGCTTATTACTTCTCTGCTAGATGGCTACTTGTTTAATTTCAAGGCTCTAAGATGCCAGATGCTATATCTTTTGATAGCCAGGCATCATCAGCTTTCTTCACCACATTTGCTTATGTACCCATTTTGTCTTCAGCAATCATGTTGGGAGGGTGAGCACCATGGAATATCAGGTTGTTAGAACAAAGTGTTCTTGTGTTAAGGGAGGGCTTGAGCAGAGGCCCAAAGTCCATCCATTCCCTCAATGTATTGACATATAAATATATGGATATAGCCCAATGGCTCTATTTTTATGAATTTATATATTTTCATAAGTGCACAACTATGTTTATACCTCTATCCATAGCTTTGCTTTCTAGATATTTCCTGTTTTCTTTTACCTTCTTGCTGCCCCACCATCATGCTCACCCTTCTTCTGCCTCTTCATAATTCCTCTCAGCTAGATTACTGTGGCTCTAACACCCCTAGGATCTCTACGTCCTCCTTGTTGCTGCTTTTAATTCCCTAGTTGGTCTCCTGTCTGTGGCATTGTTTGCTCATGACTGCCCCCCACCCCCAGTCCTCCTCCCCAAGTCTATCCAGAATTGTCGGTCCTGTTGTTTCTTCCTTAGACCTGTTCCTATGCCTATCTTAAATAGGTAGGCAAAACAACAATAATGGAGACAAAGCAAAAAGAAAACAAAAGATTGGCTAAAAAGAGAGAAAAAAAACCTAGTGAATATATATTTTAAAAAAGCATACATCATTCCAGGTCTGTCTGCTAACCTTTATGACCATATCCCCAGTTCCTGGGGTGGTTCCAGGAACTGCCTCTCCTATCTTCAAGTCTAATTTGGGGGCTCCTCAGGGATTTTGAGGCTTTTCTTTGCTCCTATTGCTGATCTGTTATGTTCCCTTCTTGGTTTGCCCCACTGTGGGGTGGTCAGGCTGGACTCACTCCCCACTGTGGGTCCCCAGGATTGTCCTCTGTCACAGTATGCTCCAGCAAGGGGACATCATGTCTTGAGTTGTTTTTGGCCTTACAGTTCTCTCTGTACCTAAGCAGTTCCATGCAGGGATGTCATCCTCAGGGCTTGGTATACCAGTATGGGGTCTAGTCTCTCGTTCTCTCTTTTCCCTTCTTGGTTTGCTTATGTGTGGGCATGGCAAGCTGATCCCTCTCCCTAATCTGTAGGTTTCGTGTTGTCCCTTGTAGCACATGTTTCTAGGGAGGGGTTCAGTTTGACTCTGTTTGGGGCCAGCCCTGTAGTCCTCTCTGTTCCTGAGTAGCTCTGTGTGGTTATGTTGCCCTCAAGGGTTGGTGCGCTCTGGTGGGCTCTGCACTCACACTTCCATTTCTATGGAGACATAACCAATACCCTCCCACTGGATGGATTATTGCCCTGCTCCCCAAGTCCCATCATTCTGCCCCCCCCCTTTGTCACCTCCCCCTCCCAGACCCTTTCACCTTCTTTGTGTTGGAATGACGTGTATATCCTTGTATACAACCTGTATTTTAATAACATCTCAAAAACAGATTTGATTCATTAAACACTAATGAGAGAAGACCCGAAGAACTGTGGAGAGACATCAAGAACATGATTAATGAAGGAAGCAACAGATAATTAAATGGAGAAGAAAGAAAATATTAAAGTGGATGTCAGAAGAGGCTCTGAAATCTCCTCTTAATCTTAGACTAGCTAAAGCAATGGAAGAAGTGATGAAGTCAATAGAAAATTTCAATGGGCAGCTTGAGAAGACAAAGTCAAATATTATAATGAAATATGCAACGACTTAGTGGAGAAAACCCAAAAAGAAAACAGGCTCACCACATCTAAACTGCAAGAACTCAAGAAAACAATTCAAGCCTCCTGTTGTAATGTTGAAAGATTCCATAGGCAGACTATTGAAAGGCGCAGGAAGCTTCAAAAGAAAATGGGAAGAATACACAGAGAATACAAAACAAAAACAGTCCTTTAAAGAATACACAGAGAATACAAAACAAAAACCTGAGAAAGAACCAAGGTTCAAGATGCATCGAAAGCATTGGCAAATAAACAAAGTTTCAGGAATTGATGAAATATCAATTGAAATTTTTCATAGATTATGAAACACTGGAAGCACTTAACTCGCCCTTACATTTAGAAAACAGCTCATTGACTGACTGTCTGAAAGAGATGCATATTTGTACCCATTCCAAAGAAAAGTGACCCAACAAAATGTTCTAATTATATAACATTTTCATCGATATCATGTTCAAGTGAAATTTTTCTGACGATCCTCCAACAACAGTGCATTGACAGTGATCTTCAAGAGGTTCAGGAGAGGTTCAGAAGAGGATGTAGCACACGAGATATCCTTGGTGATTTAGGAAATCTAGGCTGAAAGCAGAGAATACCAGAAACGTGTTTACTTGCATTTTGTTGATGATGCAAAGGCATCTGGCTGTGTGTATCATAATAGACTATGCATAGTCTTGAGAAGAATGCGGCTTCCAGAACATTATGCAGTGTTCTTAAGTGGAACTTGTACTTGGATCAGGAGGTGGTTCTGTGAACAAAACAAGGGAATACAGCATGCTTTAAAATCAGGAAATGTGTGCATCATAGCTTTATCCTCTCAGAATAGTTACTCAGTTTGCATGCTGCACAAATCATCAGAAAATCTGGATTATAGGAAGAACAATGCGTCAGGATAGGAGGAAGGCTTATTAACAACCTATGATATGCAGATGATACAACTTGCTTGCTGAAAGTAGAGACTTGAAGCACTTGCTGATGAAAATGAAAGATTGCAGCCTTCATTATGGTTCACAACTCAATATAAAGAAAACCAAAGTCCTTACAGCAGGACCAATCATTAACATCATGATAAATGATGGAATGATTGCAGTTGTCAAGGATTTTATCTTGCATTTATCCATAACCAATGCTCATGGAAGTAGCAGTCAAGTGATCAAAAGATGCATTGCACGGGTAAATGCTCTTCACAAGACTGCTTTAAAGTGTTGAATTGGAAAGATGTTATTTGAGGACTGAAGTGCGCATGACCCAAGCCACAGTATTTTCAAAGTCCTCAGATGCATTTGAAAGTTAGACATTGAATAATGAAACTAAAGAAGATTTGATGCATTTAACATGTGGTGCTGGCAAAGAATGTTGAAAGTACAAACATTTCTTTTTCCTTTAGCACTCCCAAAAGGACAAATTTGTCTTGCAAGAAGTGTGGCCAAAGTGCTACTCAAAAGCAAGAATCTGAGATTTGGTCTCCACATACTTTGGACATGTTGTCATGAGAGATTAGTGCTGGTTAAGAACATTGTGCTTCTTTGAGATGCTCACCTTCCCAACATGATCGCTAAAGACAAAGCGGGTACATAAGCAAATGTGGTGGAGAAAGCTGATGGTGCCTGGCTATCAAAAGATACAGCATCTGGGGTCTTAAAGGCTTGAAGATAAACAAGCGGCCATCTAGCAGAGAAGCAGCAAAGCCCACATTGAAGATGCGCACCATGTGTGATCATGAGATGTCTATTGGATCAGGTATTAGGCATCAAAGACGCAGAGCAAAAATCATAATGTGAATGGGGGTAGGGGGAGAGTGCAAAGTGGAGGCCCCAAGTCAATTGGAGATGCCCTTACAGAAGGGTCATGGGGAGAAGATGGGCCAGTCAGGGTGCAATATAACACCAATGAAACATACAGCTTTCCTTTGGTTCTTTAATGCTTCCTCCTCCCACGATCATGACCCTAATTCTAACTTAAAAATCCGGCTAGACAAGAGCATGTACATGGGTACAGATAAGAGCTGGAAACACAGGGAATCCAGGACAGATAAACCCTTCAGGACCAATATTGAGAGTAGCCATACCAGGAGGGGAAGGGGAAGGTGGGGAGGAGAAAGGGGTACTCTATTACAATGACCTACCTATAACCCCTTCTCAGGGGTTATAGACAAGGGGGTAAAGGGAGACATCAGACAGTGTAAGACATGGAAAAATAATAATAATTTATAAATTATCAAGGGTTCATGAGAGAGGGAGAGTGGGGGAGGGGGGGAATGAAGAGCTGATACCAAGGGCTCAAGTAGAAAGAAAATGCTTTGAAAATGATGATGGCAACGTATTTACAAATGTGCTTAACACAATGGATGTATGTATGGATTGTGATAAGAGTTGTTCGAGTTCCCAATAAAATGATTAAAATGTAGGCTATCATATCAAAAAAACTCCTTTTTCTTTTCCTTTCTATTCTATACTCCTTTTTCCATATGTTGTTTGTTTTACTAGAGATGATGTTCTGTGTGACGTAAAACAAATGTTGTGAGGGAAGATATCCTTGCTTTTTCATGATTTAAAGGAGTAAAACATCCACTCTCTCACAATCGATGTAAAACTAACTTCAGGGGCATTTTTTTTTTGTTTTGTTTGTTGTTACTTTGAAGATATTGTTTGAAAGTGAAAGAAGATACCCTTGATTTCAAGCCTATTAAGATATTATTCTTTTGATCACAAATAAATTTTAGATTTTCTCAAAGAATGGCTTTGTATCACTAGATATTTTCATAGCATTGTCTTCATTAGTTTTTTGATGTGATACTTATTTTTGAATGTTTCCTAGCTTTACACAACAGGAATTAACCTCACTCAGCTGTGGGGTATGCTTCTTTTTATAAAGTGTTAGACTCCAATTGTCAATATCTTCTCCAGTATTTTTGTATGTATTTACATGCAAGATAATAGCCCATAGTTGGGTTGCTTTAATGATATATTTTATAGGTTTAGTACTAGGGGAATGTTAGTCATAGACCATAGAATGAATTCTGAAGTGGTAAATCTGTTTCTACTTTCATAAAAGAGTTGAGAATTGATAGGATTTCTTTATGGAGGTATGGATTCACCAGTGAAAGTGTGAGTGCATGTTGTTTCCTTTTTAAAAAGAAAGGAATCATAAACCATCTGCTTTAGGTAAGTATTTTGTAGGTCACTTTGCTGGAGGGTTCATATCAGTTTGGATCAAAGGGCCAAGGGGGGCGGGGTCGATATTGCCTACTGAGTGGCTATCATGCAAAGCTCTGATGGGGTTCACCTGGGCAGGTAGATTGCCTTATCCAAGGGATGAGGACTATTGTTTGGGGAAACAATGAAGGAGAGGGGAGAGGGTACAAACAGGTCTGGGGGAACAAATACATGCCTGATGGTAGGAAAAGAGGGAGGACTGATCTCCAGTTGGGGGAAGAATGACTGAAAATGCTTTGGGGTACCCTAAGTGGGGGTGACTTTGGTGGTATGCACCAAATGAGTCACATGGACCCAGGCTTCTGGGTGCATCCTGGGGACATGGGCCAGGTGCTGTGGAAGTCGGCGACACTGAGTCCTGCACCTTCAAGGCCCACATGCTCCAGAGGCTGCATCAGTGAGATTCAATACAGAAACTCCATTGGGTAAACTCGGATACCTCAGACACGCTTGGAACCTGAAGACTTAAGTTGGAAAAGGCATGATGTCTGAGGAAGCAGAAGATCGCTAGCTGTACCAAGATTGTTGATCTGTCGGTAGGTGGACTAACATGGTCTGGCTACATCAATGCCCTATATGTTGTATTAAGATATGTATTATCTTCAAATTTGTGACTCATATTCTCAGTGATTATTACTGAAAAGTCCCTGACAATTATCCCCCATTGTTTGTGTAAATAGCATCCAACTATGAAAGGATTGATTCCATACAAGTGAATAATTCAGGTACTGTGATATGGAGTCAGCCTACATTGAGCCAATATCACTGTCTCATCAGGGCTTTACAAAAGTAATACCAGGAGCTAATCAAAGGCAGTATTAATGGAAGATGATTATTATACCCCATTGGGATTTTAGGTAAGATTCTACCATAAATTAACAAGGAGGTTTTAAAAGGGATCCAAAGTCAGAAAACAATAAACAAATAAAACATAGACCCGGGAATGGGTTTGGGGCTCACACTAAATCCTAGCTCCAATTTAAGAACAATTCGTTTTACATCATAGCACTGCTGGCCCTCAGGAAGGGTCCTATAGCAAAATGTGGTGAAGAAATTAGATGGTGGCCGGCTATCAGGTAAAATAGCATCTGGGTTCTTAAAGGCTTGTCTCCAAACAAACAGCCCTCTGAGTGAGATGTTAATAAGAAAGAAGTACATTATCATCCATCACCAAAGGATTGTAAATCTTATCACCTGAAGTTGAAGAAAGAAATAGTATCAGAGCCTAAATGGTGAGAATCTGGTTTGCAGAAAGCTATGGATGACAGTGGGGGCCCAAGATACATTTGTAGGAATTCAGAGGATAAGCCTCCAGTTATATCCCACTGTCCATAATAAAGGGATGGGAGGAAAGTGGTTACTAAGCAGATTGCATTGGAGAGTTGAGTACAAAAATCAAAGGGATAAACATGAATTGAAGGTTAAAGCCTTGTAAGTCAATCCCCCTGCTGATTCGTGCTAGACCTGATTTGGTTTGCAACATGATCTGTCATTTTGGTTTGTTTTGTTTTCTTGTGTTTTCGTTTGTTCACATTAGGGCAGATCACAGAGGTGTTATGCCATCGGAGGTCACTCTCTTGAAGTTGTGTTATATGCTTTTCTGTCTTAGTATTAATGTTATATGTTTCAGTATATAAACCCAGGATTGATGAACCTGTGGGGACAGCAAGTAGACTAAGTGTTTATGGGGTAGGGGTGCACAGTGGTGGTGGTGTGGGGTGTGGGGAAAAGGAGAGATGATGTCAAAGAGCCCAGGAATTCTTCAAAACTGATTGTGGTAGCAATTATAAAATATTGTGTAATGTGATTGAACTATGAAATGATATGACAAATATGTATTTAGTCCCAATTTTTAAAAAACAGTGTTACTTATTGATTTAATTTCTGTAATAGGTATAGTTCCATTAATGTTATCATTATATCCCTGTGTGGTTTCTGGAAATTTCTGTCAATGAAGACATTGGTACATGTCATGCAATTATGAAATCAGTAGGTATAAAGTTCCACAAAATACTTTGCATCCTTTAAAAGTCCCTGTGAATGCTATTGATGACCACTTCCTTCATGCTGTGAGTATCCCTGATGGAGCCGTGGTAGCAGCACATGGCTGATCAATAAAAGGTCAGACATTTGAAGCCCCCAACAGCTTCATGGTCTATTTCATAAATATTACAACATTGGAAACCCTAACAGGCAGTTCTACTATGATCTTCAGGGTTGACATTACTTGAAAATGACTCTATTACAACATTTTGGAATATTTGGCTTCTTTATTTCTGAGAATCACAACTGATATCATCTCTCATTTTTTCTTGTTCAGCCCCATGAGAAGTTTATCAAAATATTTATATTTTCAAAGTCAATTTTAGTTTTTTGGGCTATATCTATTATGATACTGTTTTCAATTTAATTCATTTATGCTTTACTTCAAATAATTATTTTCTGTTTACTTTAGCATTAAACTGTTCATCTTCATCTAGTTAATAATGTAGAAACTTGGGGTATTAACTTTAGATATATCTTCTTGTATCCTATGGGCATTTGTGGTAAAGCTTTCCTCTAAGGATCGTTTGTTAAAATTTTTATTGAGGAGAATACTTCAAATATGCCAGAAACATCTTCTTTGAACAATATACTATTTAGAATTCTGTTTTTAAGATTAGAAACTTCAAATCAAATCCTCCTGTTTTTGTTAAGTGCCAGCAAGCTGACTGGCTCACAGAGATTCCGTGTGACAAGAGAATTCCCCTTATGGCTACCTGCTAATCAGACCAACAGGTCTTTCTCCTGCAGGGCATACAAACCATGACTTTTTGGGTTAAAGCAGGATTTGTAAGTGTTATGCCTTCAGAACTCCTTCAAATTCCTCTAATGTCCTGGTGCATGTTGCCTCTGTTTCCTCTGGCCTTTTCAAAGGACTCCTTTTCGGGTAGAATGTGTAGCTTTCAGTTTTGGATATTCTCCACTGTAACACATTTTTGTTATATTGCTCTGTTGGTGCCATAGTGAAATATTGGGTATGTGGGGCAGGTGCTGTATAATCTTAAGGTTGAATTGCAGGCTTTAGTTTGACTGTGTTTCTGGAAGAAGCCCTGGTGGCAACTTTGGGTATGTGATGGATGGTTAACCACAAATCACTAGCTAACCCACAGGAAAAAAATGAAGCTGTCCACTATTGCATTTTATAGCCTCCAAAACCCCAATATATCATTACTATGCAAATGGTCCCAGGTTGCTTTAAGGGCTATACATTGTAGGTTACATATAGTGGGCTACTGCTAACCAGAAGTCAACAATTCAAATCCACCAGCAACTCCATTGGAGAAATGTTTTAAGTCTGGGAAAAGGATACATTTCTGTCCTCTAGGCTTACTATGAGTTGACATTGTGTGATTCTGTGATATGCCTTTCACAAGAGATGCTCATGTGGCTGAGGATATGATTTGCAATGGCCTAAGGCTGTATATTTTACTATGAATTGCCTTTGCACCCAGGTAAAGTCCTGCTTAAGCTATGTTGAGTCAAAGACTGACTGATGCAGGAGTATAATGCTGGTCACACCTGAGCCTTAATTTGAAACCACTCAGAAGGGCTACTTCAACTTCAGTGCTACCTAAAATATCAAGAGAGCCCTGGGCTGCATTTGCTCTGCCGGTCAGCTTCTCCCTTTCCCCAATTCTACTTGCTCATTGTCTTCCTTGATGAATTCCCCAATAAAGCCTCTGCACACAAAATCTCAGGCTCAGCTTTTTTTTTCTGAGAAACCCAATCTAAAAGGATGCTCAAGTCTGAAAATTGAGAGAGAGAATAAATGTGTGAGGTTGAGAATAAGGAGAATGGTTATAAGAGAACATGGGGTGAATGATCAATTAGGGCAGATAAAACAGAGGGTAAAGAGATTCAAAGGAACATTTATTGAGTATCTCTTATCTACAAAGCTATATTCTAGGACACAGAGTGGTACAAACATGTTCAAATAATTACTCCCACTCTAATGGAATCCATGATCTAGTAAAACACATAAGACATATGTTTAAGGAAGTTCTCTGAAATATTGGACTTCTACTGACTTGTAATTCAGTTCCAGCCTGAAACAAATAAAACTCTTAAAGGATCTAGACAGTAACCAATTGCTTTTGAGTCCACTGCAAATCACGGTAGCCCATGTGTGCCAGAGAAGATTGCACTCCACACATTTCAACAGCTGATTTATCCGATTTAGGTCACCGGGGCTTTCTTCACAACTTCCTATGGGTGGATTCAAATCTCTAGTCTTTCAGCAGAACATGGTAAACCTTTGCACCATCCGGGATTCCGCTGAAGGGTCAAAGAAACAGCACTCAGAAGTGTGACTATATAGAAATGAGTAAACACGTGGCCAATATTAAGGAAAACTGATCAGAATGGCACGGTTATTCTGATAGCTATTAGCACCAGAATCCTAAACACGAGGAGGAAACAGTGACAGTGGCAGTGTACAGGAGCTGATTCCTTGTGACAATGGGGTGAAGCAGCCAGGGATGGGGAAGTATATGCCACAAATCTCTCTTTTACATCCAGTAATCTCTGCTACAACTCTGCGTGACGTGCCAAACCAGATGACTGGTAACTCTGATTAGCATAATCCATGGACAAGCAATAATCCTCGGATAGCAAAGGACAAGGAATAGTAGAACTATAGAGAACCTGCCTAGATAGTAACCCTGAAAACCCATTGGTATCTAGTGTATTCTGACTTGTAGAGCAACCCTGTAGGTCAGGGTACAATTACCCTACAGCATTTTCAAGGCTGTAACCATATAGCCACAGCCTTCTCCAACCAAGTGCTTTCTCCAACCAAGTGGCTGACGGGTTTGAAGCACTGACCTTTTGGTTGGAAGCTGAGTGCTTCCCTACTGCATTATTAGAGTTCCTTGTATTTTGAATGTAGGAAAAGAAGAAAATCAAATATGACAACTATATCTCCCATTGGAGATAAAGAAATAGAAGTGATTCTGTTACATAGATTTTTTTCCTTTCAGAAAGCATCATGAAATAAAAAGAAGTACTCATTTGATTGTATATTGTTATTTTTTAAAAAAAATTATGCATCTACACATACAAATGCATGATATTGTTATAGAGTTATTCTAATAAAGAAGAGTAAGTTGAAAAGCATTACTATAAGGATTCGATATTATATATGCAATTTTTATTTCTAATAAAACATGTCTATATTTGTTTATGAGATCAGTGGATAGCTGCAGACAAATACTCTCGCAATAACACTTACCTTACCCTCCTTAGCATGGCTTCCCAAGGCAGGTTACAGGTGCAACCCAAGCAGTGGCTTCTGAAGGGATGTGCTGGATCAGAGCAAGTCAAGGCAGAGGTCAGCTCCAAAGGTGATGGCAACTTTTTTTTTTTAATTCAAAAGGGTTGTAATCTTAAGAAATTTCCTCAAAGAACACAGGACTACCAAAGGGTCTTCATAAAAAGAAGAGGTGACAAAATTGTAAACTGCGTTGTTAAGCAAAAAGCCCGAAAAGGTTTGCTGAAACATTTTCTTCTCCCTTAGAAAAGAATTGCACTGTTTTGGACATTGGCTGTCCTAAGAGAATTTCACTGGGAAAGCCGACCCCATGTACCTTACATGCCTGTTCTTGCCCCTTCAGACTTCTTTTTGTTTCTCAAACTCAAAGAATATTTCAAAGGAACATAGTTTGTCATTTGAAGATGCCTTAACTACCATTGGGAGGTAAATCAGAGAGCACCGTTTGTCAGGGAACGATTATTGATGAGATGGAAGTGCCACCTTCAGATGTTCATGGATTTAGAAATAGAATATATTCAGAAGCAATAGCATCCCATTTTGATATTTTTTAATGAAGATTTCTAGGATTATAAAGTGCTATTTCTCATCTTCACATGAGTCAAACATAAATGTGCAACAAAGAAATAACTTGTATTCAAGAAAGAGGATCTCATGGTAAAGATCTCATGGTTATGCCTACAGAAAATGCAGAATAATCTAATGAGACATTTTGAACTCAGAAAATGGAAGGAAGAATGAATTTGTGATTTGAGCATCATTCTATTCCAGCTCTCAGGCTCACAGCACCTTCCCTGACCAGGTGTGACATGCAGACACAGTATCTGAAAACTTCCTGTAGCATTCATAACTCAAAACCAAATGCACTACCATTGAGGCAATTCCGACTCACAGGGACTATAACACAGAGTAGAACTCGTGGTGATGATGGCACAGGGTAGCGTTGTCCCTGTGGGTTTCCAGGACTGTAACTCTTTAGAGGAGTAGATGCCTCATCTTTCTCCTGTGAAGCTGCTCGTGGTTTCAAACAGCTGACCTTACAGTTGGCAGCCTAACACATCACCACTCTTCCACTAGGAGTCCTTTATACCATCTATGGAAATGAACTTCTCTTTAAATACCAGTGACTTAAAACATTGAAAGCAGCGATTTAAATACATATGATTTTAAACACACTGAACGTTTGTGGCAAAGTGAGGTTACAATATGATTCACTATTGAAGCAACAGAGAGGATGTTAGGCAACCCTATTTGTTTATCAACGACCTTGATAAGGTACTTTTGTCTGATTTAAAGTTAATGATCAGTGAAAAGCCTCAAAGGACTTGCATTAGAACAAACAACTGTGTGGTAAAAGGATTAAACTGTATAACTAGATAGATATATTCTAAATTCGAGTGGCTTATCTGTGAAAGGGTTTTGCTTTGTTTTGGTTCTTTTAAGGGAATAGACTATCAAAGACCCTGTGTCTTTATTGTCAGAAATTTTAAATCAGATCTAGGGCTATCCATAAAAATAAATTCATAAATACATTGGTGAACTGATATTACAAAGAGAAAATGTGAAGATATTAATAATAGCATTATTAAAAAGCAGAGGAAACTTTTAAGTAAGGGCATGAAACATTGGTAATAGAATAGTTAGAAATAAGGGAGTTTTAGAAGAACATTCTACATATATGACAATTCCCTATAATTAGAAAGGCAGATCAAACAAGCTTTCCAACACTTGGATGTTAATACCATTTACCAATTCTGATTTAAAATCTCTGGATGTGTTTATGTGTACTTTGTGTGATGTATCTTCATTGGTTTATTTATATTTAACTCTGTGCATTTATTTTCAATTTTATGTTTCCCTGAAGTAAGTGTTAGGGTTTTTTAATGCAATAGAATTAACAGATTAATGTTCTAAATTATTTCTTAATACGTGAAACTAGAGAATTTTTAGAAGTTCATCTGAACTGAACATTCAGGATCTACTATATCTATATGGTCAGTTCTTCAAATGGGTAACATTAAGTTCAGATTAATTTTGAATGTGATTCTAAGTTGATTGGCTTTTAAAATTATTCTTTCAGAGGGTTTCTATGAGTCTGAATCAATTTGCTGGCAGTGAGTTCTGGGTTTTTGATATCTTGTTATGCTTATTAGAGTTTTATGGTGTAATTAAAGTTAGGATAATTAGGTGAGAATCTCGGGGTTTAGAATTATTTCCTTTAAACCAAATCAAAACAAAATTAAAACTCCCAGGACGAGTTTAGTAAGATAATGTGATTTATTAATGAACTCTTAATGTATAAATGTGTGAGCAAATGTTTTCACTATATCTTTGAGTTCATGTATAGTTGTGTTGTGATATTTTGCATGCCTTTGAGAAATCAAGTAATTTAAAGCTGTTTAACTGTTAGAAAAATTCAAGAATATATAAGATAAAAATTAACTCAAAGACTAAAAAGATGAGATATTTTTTAAAACATTAGCTGTTGAAAAGTTGACATTACATAGAAAATATTTCCCCAACATTCTAAGAGCAAATGAGGTTAAAAAATATGAATACAAAATAAATAGGACTTTTTCTTTATTTTCCTTTTGATATCAGTGAGGCACTCAGTTCCCATAAAGATTTCCAGTGTTAGAAACCCCATCTATGGTCTCGAAGATTCAGAATCTGCTTAAATTGTGTCTTTTGTTAGTATCATATTGATAGGTCCTTCCCTTTAAGAAATGAAAACAATGATAAAATCCATCTTATCATTCTGTGTTTTGACTGGTGCTTTCAGTAAGATCTTCTACACTGATTCTACAGGGATGAATTTACTGTAGTCATATTGCTATTCTTGTGTGTGTGCGTTATTTTTTTCCCCTTTACTTTCTGCCAGGTGCCGTGGTGGCATTGTTGTTAAGCATTGGGCTGCTTACTGCAAGGCCATCAGTTCCAAACGTCAAGTTGCCCTGCCAGAGAAGGACACAGCTTTCTACAATGTTAGAGAGTTTCGTTCTCAGACACCTACAGGTACATTCCACCCTGGTGAAAGGATCACTGTGAGACTGAGTAGGCTTGATGGCAATGAGTTTGGAGTTTGGGGTTTTGCTTTCTGTGCTGAATTTTTTGTTTATACATTTTTTCCTTTTTCTATCAATAAAACTGTTGGAATTGGGGAAGGAAGAGAAGGTAGCCAGGAAAGGCCACTTCTGTTTCCTCATATCTCTCCCATTCCTTTACCATCCTGATATGCTCCCAAGATTCCAAGAGGGAACAGAGACTCAGGACTTACTGCCTGTCCACTTCTTACACTGAGTTTTTTTTGCTTTCCGTTTCATATGTTTTCATCCGTAGATTTAATCTTTTTCTTTGTGGTTACCAAGAGCTTGGATTACATTACCATCTTACTATTAATATAACTTCATATATCTTAAACTACCATAACTTCTTCATCATATGAAAGTTCTACAACTACATTAATCATTTCTACTTTTGCTTTAATGTTAATGTGTTTCACTATTATATCTTAGATTACTTCTAGTAAAGTTGTGCCTTTTATTGTTAATTATTCACCTAGATTAATTTCAGGTTAATTATTCACCTAGATTAGTTATGTGTTTTCACCACTGATCATTGCCTGTTTTAATATTTCTCTACTTGAAGGAATCTCTTTAAAATTTATTGTAGGCTAGTTGGGTAGTTATTCATTCTCTTAATTTCCACTTAGCTGATTATGTCCTAATTTCTGTTTATTCTTGAATAGCAATGTTTCTTGATATATGATTTTTAGCGAAACTTGGTGGTGCTTTGATTAGGGTTTTGCTTTTAAAAGAAAGGTCAATGGTTTGAAGGGACCAGCTGCTTTGAAGAAGAAAGGCACTCGGCTTCTGTAAAGATGAGTCCTCTCTATCTTTTTTTTTTCCTGATTAATTCATTGAGCTTTATTTTACTCTCCAAGCAGTGTATACAGAAAACCAATGGTTATTTATGGTTCTTTCTAATAAGTTAACAAATTATTTTATATATTTTTAAATCATTTTATTGAGAGCTCTTACAATGCTTATTACAATCCATGCATCAATTGTATCAGGCATATTTATACATATGTTGCTCTCATTTTTTCTAGACAGTTACTTTATATTGACCCGATAGGACAGGGTAGAACTGCCCCTGTGAGTTTCTGAGACTGTAACTCTTTACAAGAGTAGAAAGTTATTGTTGTTAGATGTTACAAGTTCAGTAGGTTCCACCTAACAAGACCATATGTACAAAGGAAGAAACATTGCTCAACCCCATGTCATGCTCATGTTTATATTATTTCAGAGCCCATTGTTGCAATCAGTGTGTCAATGCATCTTGTTGAGGGTCTTCCTTTTTTATATTGACTCCCTCCTTTACTAAACATAAAGTTCTTTTCCAGGGATTGGTCCCACCTGCTAACATATCCAAAGTAATGGAGACCAAGTCTCAACATCCTTCTCTTCGAAGGAGCCTTCTTGGGGCACATTTACAAGATACATTTGTTGATTGTTCTGGCAATCCACAATATATTCCATATTCATTAACCACACCATCGTCCAAACATATTAATTCTTCTGTCTACCTGATTCATTCTCAAGGTTTTTAATCCACATGAAACAATTGAAAATATCATGGTTAAACTCATGTGCACCTCAGTCCGAAAAGTGACATTTTTGGTCCTTAAATGGGTGTTTTGAAAATATATAGATTCATGTTATCTGCCACTTCTTCTTTCCCCAGGCTTATACCCTTGATATCATGCTGTTGCCTTCTACTATTAGGTGGGACCTCCAGGATGAATAAAATTGAGAACAAGGAGCAACCTTGTCTGGTATCCTTTTTCAGTGAGATCGTTTTCACCTTTTCTCCATTGATTATAATGCTGGATGTTGGTTTTTCATATGTAGTGTGGATAATATTGAAGTAATTTCCTCCCAATCCTATCTTCTTGAGTGTCAATTAGGAAAGGGTGTTGAATGTTGTCAAATGCTTTTCATGTGTTTATTGATATTATCATGTGGTTCTTGTCCTTGTTCTTCTCAATGTGATGGATATTATTAATGGACTTTCAGATGTTGAACTATCTCTGCATCCCTGGAATGAATCCCACTTGTTCATGATGGATTGTTCATATTATATAATTTTATATCCTATTGGACAAAATTTCGTTGAGGATTTTTACATCAATGTTCATTAGACATATTGGTCTATCAGTGTTATACCAGCTTCATTGAATGAGTTTGGGAGTTTCCCACTCTTTTCTATGCTCTGGAACAGCTTGTGTAGATTTGATGTCAACACTTCCCTGAATGTTTGGTAGAATTTTCCTGTGAAGCCATCTTGGCTGGGATCTTTTTTAGTTGATAGTTCCTTGATAACCTTATCTATTTCTTCTTTTGCTGTGTGTCTTTTCAGGTTCTTGGCATCTATAAGGGATAATCTGGGAGGTATTGTTTTTCCAAGTATTTGTACATGTCTTCTAGGTTGTTGTTTTCATTGGAGTACAGACTTTCGTAGTACTGTAATTAATCTTATAATTTTGTTAGGGTTCATTGTAGTTTCCCCTGTTTCAACCCACATCCCGGCAATTGATATCTGCTCCTTCCTTTCTTTGATTTGGTTTGCCAATGGTTTGTCAATTCTGTTAATCCTTTCAAAGAACCGGCTTTTTGCTGTGTTGAATTTTTGTATTGTTCTCTTGTTTTCCCACTCATTTATCTCTGCCTTGATTTTTATTGTTTTATTTCTTTTGCTATTAGAGGTATTATTCTGTTGACTCGTTTTAATTGCTGGGGATTTTGTGATAGTGCATCAACCTTAACTCTCTTCTTTTTTCATATGTGCATTTCTCACTATCAAATATCCTCTGATAATGTATCGTATAGGGTTTGGTACATTTGGTTCTCATTCTCGTTGGTTTCAAAGAACTTCCTAATTTATCTCTAATATGAACCTGTGTCAATTAATTTTGAAGAAGAAATTTGTTCATCCTCCAAATGTTTACCCTTGTTTTTGTGATCTTCCTTTTATTGATATCCAGTTTTATGGAGTAATGGTCAGAGAAGGAAGTCTGAATGAATTCTATAATGTTTGAATTTACTCAGGCTCGACTGGTGTCCCAGCATGTGGCCAATTTTCAAATACGTACCACGTACACTTAAAAAGACTATGATTGTATTTACATTTCGGTGGAGAGCTCTAAATATGTGTATTAGGTTGAGTTTCCTATTGTGGAGTTCAGTTTTGAAGCCTCCTTGTTGAGCTTAATTATTATTGATCTTTCTTTCGCTGAGAGCAGTGTATTCAATTCACCTACTAACATAGTTGAACCTGTGATTTCTTTTTCATGTTTTGAAGAATTTTATTGAGACAAATTTCGCAAGTCTCTTGCTGGATACATATATATTTATGATGCTCACTGGCTCTTGGTCTACTGATCCTTTGAATATTATATAATGCCCACCCTTATCTCTTGTTATGCCTTGTACCTTGAGATCAATTTTGTCAGATGTTAGGTTTCCTACACCTGTTTGTTTTTTTTAAGTTGCTCTATGCTTGGTATATTTTTTGTCAGCCTTTGATTCTCAACCTATTTTTGTCTGCAAGCTTAAGGTGTATTGCTTGCAGGCAACAGACTGATGGGTTATGATTTCTAATCCAGTCTGCTAACCTCTGCCTTTTAATGGATAAGTTCAGACCATTGATATTCAGAGATATTAACTCCATCTGTGGATTCTTTGTTGTCATCTCATACATTTTGTGTTAGGTATTTTCCTAGCTCCCTTCTTGTTAGTGTGTTGTGCACTTGTGCAGGGGATTCACTGTTGAACCTATGTTATCTTGAGGTTTGTTTTCGCTGTGTTAATTTCTGAATGGAGTTGCGCTATGTGGTGGTTTCCTATCTGTGCTCTGTAAATGTCAGTCTTCTGTCCAAAGTGAGTTCAGAAAAAAATGTTTTGCAGTGCTGGCTTTCTTTTAACGTATTCGCTGAGTTTTTTCTTATCTGGGAAAACTCTTACCTTTCCTATTTTGATGAATTTTTGGCAGAATAGAGGATTCTGGGGTTGCTGTTATTTTCTTTCAACTTTCGGATGATGCTACTCCACATTCTCGTTTTCCTCATGGTGTCTGCTGATAAGTCTGAGTATATTCCTATCTGAGTACAGTTATAGGTGATTGCCCTTTTTCTCTAGCTGCTCTTACAGTTCTCTCCTTTTCCTCAAAGTTGGATAATTTGACTACCATATGCCTAGGTGACTTCTCCCTGGGGTTCACTCTTATTGTTGTCTTCTTTACTTCCTGGATGATTGTCTGATTCTTCTTCATTTAGTTGGAGAAGTTTTTGGAGCAGAGCTCTGGGGTGCTGTGAGGGTTAATTATGGGTCCCAGAACACACCCCTCAGCAGACCCCCCCTCCACCACCCCACCCCAATCAGACTCCTGGTTCCTAAGCTCAGTGATGGCCACAGAGCTCCCAAAGGGGCTCTTTTACCTCAGTGCCATCTTGCCAGAAGTATTCTCATGTATGTTGTTGATGGCATCTCATGTCAGGTGTTCTGGTTTTAGTGGTCAGTTAATCACATTTATTCTTCACATGTTCTCAAAAATCAGGTGTGATATACTCAAAGATATTTTCTCAAGCTTGTGGATTTGTTTTATTTTTCAACTTTAATTTTGAGAACTCTGTCCCACAGGGAGTCCCCAACCTTATAGTAACTGCTGATACTACACTTCCAAATTGTATCTTCCTACTCCAAGCTCATTGTCATCGAGTTGATGCCAACTCATAGCAAACCTGTAGGACAGGGTAGAACTGCCCCCATGACTTTCCAAGACTGTAATTGTTAATTGGAGTAGAAGTCCTGTCTTTCTCCCTCAGTGGTGCTGGTCGTTTCAGCCTGCTGATCTTGCAGATTCCAGCCCAGTGAGTAAACTCTATGCCACCAGTATTCTATAGCTTCCCATCTTTGAAGTCAATTTGATTTTTGTTTATTTCTTTTGTTCATATGGATAGTCACTATTTGTGTTGTAGAAAGAAGGAACATGGAACAAAGAAGTCATTGGTCTTGAAAAATTCTTTCTTATGATCTCTAGCTTCATTTCTTTGACCAAGGTCTTATTTCCCCAATATTGTTCCTCTTTGTTTCTAGTTTTTGCATTCTAATCATTAATAAGCATCAATGCATCTAGAGCGTATGTTGAATCAACTTTAGAGAGTAAGTTGCTAGGATTCATTAGTTTCTTCATTACTAGCTTTGTAGTTGGTGTGCAAATTTGAATAATCATTGAATTATAGGACTTGTTTGTTGGGATGTAGATATTATCTCATCACAGACAACGTTATGCTTCCAAGTAAATCTTGAAATGCCTTTTTGACCACGAATTTCCCTTGAATTTTTTATTTCTGACACTGTAAATAAGATGATTTAAAGTGGTCAACGGCAGTTCATTTCACTTCAGTAATATCTAGTTGTTCCTAGGCATACAATATTTATATATTCTATTTCATTTTGGATAACTTGTACTTTTTCTAGATTCAGTCTACATCTATCCCAGGTTTTGAATAGTAATAGATGTTTGCAGCTGTTTCTTCTCATGTAAGTTATATTTCATGTTCAAATGAGGGTACCAAAAGTTCTATTCTGTCCAAATATAATTAACTTAAAATTACGGCCACTTAGGTTAGCTGGTAACAGGTGTATAAATGTTTTTCTGGTTGGCATAGGCTCTTGTGCTGTTGTTGTTGCTGAGATAGACAAAACTAAGAAATATCCTTCTGGCTTCTATCTTTATCTTGGTCATTTTGTCATCAGCCTGATGCTGGTATTCAGCAGAACACTTTCTCGGAATGTTGGGTCAGCTTCTCACATCAAAGTCTAATTGTTAGTGTCAAGCAAACTCCTGAATAGCAGAATCTGATTTTCCTTTTCTCTTTGCTCTTGCTGTTGACAAACTAAACTTTTTCTTGCACATCAATTTTTAGACCAGGGATTATGGAATGAGTCCCTATGGCATTAATACATGACACGCAGGTTTTCACTGTTGTCTTTTTCTATTAATAAAGAACAGTATCTATAACTGAACTGGTAATAATCTCCATAGTTTTTTCATTCCCAAATTTGATGATCAGTCTTCTGATTTGGCAACATAATTCATTGAATGATCTAACATTAGCTATCACTAGACATTTGAAAAAATGTGCTTACTAGTTCTTCTAAGACTCTTGAAGTAAAGACCCTTAATAGTACAACTTTGGTAATAAAACATGGTTTTGAAGTCAACTGTGTCTGCTTTAGATAGTAAAGTGGTTTTTTATTTCTGTATACCCAGCCTGGTGAGGTTTATATGTTAAAACATTGTTTATATTATTGAAAAATGATATTTTCAATTATGAAGTCTTGATCTCACAATATTCTTCCATGAGATCCACCTTTATATCCATCACTAAGAACATATGTTTAACTCCTGCTCCTTCTTCTTTGTTTCCATCTATAGAATTCCAGTTACCAAGGATTATCAATGCATCTTGATTACATGCATGATCAATTTCAGAAAGAACAATATAGTAATCATTAAACAAAAATGGAGAAAACCACAGAAAAGAAGATGGTATCATTCTACCAAAAATTGATCAACCATGTCAAGATGTCCTCTATGATCAAGAACCAATGGTATTGCAGGAGGAAGTTCAACTTCCTGCTTATCAGGCATTATTGAAAAACAAGTCCCAAGAAATGGATGGAATACCATAAAAATGGTTTCAAAAATGGACTCACCATTAAAATCACTCACTAGTCTGTGCCATGAAATTCTGTAGACTACTACCTGGAAAACTAACTACAAATGATGCATATCTGTGTTCACTCCAAGAAAATATGATCAAAGAAGTGTGGAAATAGTTGAACAACAATAAAAATTAATATCACATACAAGTAAAATATCACTGAAGATAATTCAACAATGCTTCAGCAGTACATTGACAGGGAGCTGTCAAATTTACAACAGATTCAAAAGAAGATATAGAATTGTGGCAGTTAGATTTAATGTCAGCTTGAAGCTGTGCAAAGTACAGTGGTAGAGTTGAAACTATCAATAAGATCAGAGCCTGATGATGCATCCTTTGGGGTATGAACTTTTCCATAAGAAAGAAGTTCACTGTAGAACGTCTTCATTTCTGTCTGCTTCACTCTCCAATCTTGGTGGGCCTCTTTTTCTGCTTCCAAGCATGGCCCCACATGGGCTGATGACCCTGAGAGCCAACCTGGGAGCTGTAAGCACCCTACCATATTTCCACTGACCAGTGGCCTGTGATCTTGCTGCATACTGCTTCACCATTCTGCACCAATGACCTTTAGCTATGCTAGTCTGACGAGGGCTCCAGTTAGCATCAGATTCATGGACTTGCATTAGGCTAGGTTGGAATGTTTTTTCAATATAAATTTATTTATTGATATGAAGTTATTTCTTATACATACATGAGTATCACTGGTTTTGTTTCTCTAGTAAACCCAGCCAAATACAAGGAAGTAATATATCATTTATGCTGTCAGGTAGATCTATACTGAAAGTGAAAAAATACAAGAAATAGTGTATTTTTTGTATTTTAATGATTATGTAAAAGCAATTAATTCTGTAGCTCATAGAAATATGTGAATAATATTGAGAAAAGTGGGAATTCCAGAATTCAGAGACCAGTACATGACCATGATACAGGCCTTCAAACAAAGCAAGGAGATACTGGGTTTAAAATTAAAACAAAGTTTGTACTAAAATTGTATCCTTTTATATACTATTCACTTTGTTTGCTGAGAAATTAATCCAAGAACCCAGACTATATGAAGAATCAGGCATCAGAATTAGGGGAAGGCTCATTAATAATCTGTGTTATACAATGACAGAACCATGCTTGCTCAAAGCACGGAGAACTTTGAACTTTAAGCACTGACTTTTGAAAATCCAACAATACAATCTTCTTTATGGGTTAATGTAGTCAATGTAATAAGTCAATAAATCAATGTAAAAAAAAGATTTCTCACAACTAGACCAATAGAAATGTGATAAATGGAAAAAAGATCATAGTCATGAGGTTGTGTGTTCTTGCTTTATAAATGTATTGTTCCATCTCATGTGAGTTGGAAATGGCTTAATAACAAAGTTCTGTTTTCGTTGCCTTTTTTCCCCTTTTTAATGACTTTTCAAACTCTTCCCCACTCCTACAAACTTTTAGTAATGCCTGAGTTGCAGAGCTAGTTCAATGGGTCAAGAGTCACTTGTCTGCAGTGCTTCTCTATAATATGTTATAACTTGGAGCAGGAGGGCCCACAAACTATATCAAATTTTATGTAGTCAAACATTTGAATATGAGTCCAAAGTTATCCCACAACCAAATATTATTTAAGAAGATGTTTGAGGAAAACATGTATTTTTGCTGTATATGAAGTATTCTTAATTATTAAATATTTAAAAATATTTTGTAATGAATCTTATTTTGTGGAAAGTAAAGTAAGTAACAGAATTTAGAGAAGTGAGACATATCTGTGCTTTCTGCTTGACAGTCCTCGCCCATCTGACACATCTACTTGATTTTCACACAGACATGATGTCCCTTGAGAGAATATTTTCAGGGAAGAATCTGGCAGGAAGAAGACCCTCTGCTAGGGTTTTAGTGTGAGTGGGTGGATGATGGAAATTTTTAATTTAAACAAAATAAAAAAGGACATAATTTTTAAAGCACTGCTTGTAGGAAATACAATAAAACAAAGAATGAAATTCAGTAAGTATCACCATCTATAATGAGAAGCATGATGGATTTAAAATGTAACAAAACCATAAAAACAAAAAAAGCCTTCATGGGTTAGGAATCATAAATTATGAAATTAAATTTTTGCTTGCTAACATTGTAATAAGAACAATTTATATACCTATTCTAAAGCTTGTTTCATATAAGATAATAATTGCCATTTTCTTGGATATATGTGAGCGTCTCTATCTTGACATGTTCTGTGAATATGCCCAATAAATTCAAAATTAAAAAAAGTTTTCTCATAATTTTTCTTTTAACATTTTCTTATGTGATATGTAAAATAACATTGCTTTATATTGTGTTTTATTTTTAATCTTTACATGGATATATATCAACCAGATAAACAGTATTCAATAGAAACATCTATTATCAATTGTGTCATATATTAATAAGTAATATACACAAAATAAATATAAATTGAAAAACACAGATTTCTAGACTTGTTTTTTTTAACATTTTCTTTATATATGGAAGCAATTCACTCAAGTTCTAAAAA